>NW_026606652.1:1160000-1237500 GCF_029890125.1 Rhinichthys klamathensis goyatoka | reverse complement strand
ACTTTACGATTGATTTGGACACTGTAACTTGTATAATGGATTTATAAACCGGTAAGATTTAAAAACATTAAGTTAACCACAATTCAATATTTCATGTCCCTGAAATTATTTCTGTGGTAAAAAAATAAAAAATAAAACTGTAATAAGTTTACTATGAATGAATACAATACATTATCCCTTAAATGTCACCCTTAATAGTTTGAATATGTTCGTTCGTCTTGGCTCAAATCCACTTGCTGTAAAACTTTTCTCTTCGCGGAAGCTTTGCAATAATTACAAGTGAGATAATGAAATAATTGATCTCCAATAAATGTGTCTAATTATTTGCCCAAGTTAGTTGTGGTATTAAGGTAAAAATTAACTCAGTGGGTGGTTGTCACGTAACGTTAGATGACTTAGCAGATTTGACGTGTTTCCCCCTTTTGCAGCGACTTTCCTCTAGCAAGATTTGCAGACAGGGTGCCCATCCTCGATTAAATTGCCCTTGGGACTCTTGTAATAGCCAAAATACGACCATACCTCCGATTTTGTCCTCTTTAATGGCTGAAAAATCTCCCGTGCGCTGTCACTGCCTTCCGCCATGTCTTCTCGCGCAAAAAAACAACATTGCATCTGCGCGCCTGCTCGCGCCTGCGTCAGACTGATTCTGGCTGGACAGGATTTACCGCGAGTTTTCAAAATCACGATAATCAAACACGGTTTTTATGATAATTAAATTTTAAACGATAATACTAACCGCCAGGACATTTTATCGTGGTTTATCGTGAAACCGGTAATCGTCCCATCCCTAATTACAAGCTTACCGCTTTGAATCGAGCTAAGGCAAGCAGATAGTTTTGAACACTGGCTGGTTATGTATTTTCTCAAATATGTATTTTGGATAATTTTTAACCCAAAAAAGCTATGGACTGCAGCTTTAAATTGAATCAATTAACAATTATTTTATTAATTAAATACATTTTTATGGGTTTCCCAACAGTGTCCTGAGAGAGTTTGGAAATTGAGGAAAAAGCAGGGAATGTGATTAGGACAAGAAAGAGAGGCTCCAATGAACTCTTGAAAGTCTCACAGACTGCCAATGTTGGTGTTAAATAACATCAGAAGAGTGTGGCTTTGACTCACGGGTTCCAGTGTTCTTTGGAGATCCGGTACAGACTTGTGAACATTATGGGAAGAATCACGTTGGAGTTTTCCTCAATCAGACTCATGATGTACTCATTATTCCAGTAGTACAGAGCTCTCTCAGCCACCTGGACACACATAGAAACACCTTGAGTCTAAGCCCAAAATATGATGTAGAATTTATTTTGCATCTTGATGCAAGCAATTGCTACATGCATTTATAAGCATTTTGATACAGTCAACTCCACAAGAAAACCTGGCAAAATTGTGGTGAAAACTGATCTGTTGTGAAATATCAGAAGAAGAAAAAACTAAAAAAGTTTATTAAAGAGCTAATTTCTGACAATATAATTATAATTCAGTCTTGGACAAGAGTGGGTTTGTGCAGACCTGAAAATGAGGGCTGGAGACACATCTAGAGATCTGTTTGAAAAGAGGCTCCTGGATCTTCACAAACTGCGTGGGCTCAATCACATCCAGAATCTCCTCCAACTCTCCTAGGTACATGACCTACACACACATCAATGCAGACAATCAGAGCAGTGTATGAAGAAAAACAGTGAATGCATCCTAAATCGTCATCAACACTTCCACTGTCCTGAAATCATGACTGATCAACCTCTTGCTGTGAATTGGCTCTATTCAGCTCACCTCTTTCTGACTGCAAGTTTTAGGCCAGAATTTCAGCAGACCTCTGATAACCTGTTAAAAGGAGAGAGAAACATGAGACTGGTTAAATAAATGGACTAAAAAAAGAGAGATGATCAGTGAAAGGCTTTGTACGTTTACTGCACTTACTGGTTCTGTTAACGCAGGGTCTTTCTCTAGGAACTGTACAATACAATACGCCAGCTGTGAAAACAACAATCATTTAATTGACAGGATCAAGACTGCAGGAAGTAAACTCATCTGAATGTTTTAAAACGCATGGGCACTGGTACCTGTGCGTGAAAAAGCGAGAGGCTCCTGACGGTGTGAAGAGGAATCAAAACTTTCACCAAAAACTGTTTGTGCTCGGCCTTCAGCGGCAGAGCGAAGCCATTGATGATGCTGACAGGAGACAAACACAACTTTCACTAACACAATTCTGATTGGGTAACCCTGAATTTACCCCTACAGTCAGCACAATGCAAAACTCAGTGCCATTTAATCATCAGGGCTTTTCTGCCAATTTAATCATATTTGAGGGAAATTCCTGAGAAGTCTGTGCTATAACCTTTCAGTTCTCAAGTTTGACAAAAGCTGCAGCGGATGTCAAGATCTTTAGTGAATAACAATTTAATTACAGCCTGTTCCTCACAAAAAGCTTTTGTCTGGCCAAGACTTAGAACAATCACATGAGAGTATGGACTATTTTTATGGAGGCCCTGGAGACTGTATGCTTCTACTGTATGGAAACTTCTGCTCGTCATGTGGTTTTACAATAACATGTAAATAAACATGTAAACGGTAAATAAAATACTTTTTTATTTTCAGATGAACCATCCCTCTAAGATTTACATGTTTAGGCGATCAAGAATAACTCGTATCTCATGTAAAAGAAAATCCCAGCTGTTAGTTAAATGTAATTATTTAATTATGTTAAGTGACTGAAATTGCATACAAAACAATCACAACACTGATTGCATACACAACACATACAAATACTAACCCAATTTAGTATTTCCAATTTAGTATTTCCATTACTACCTATCCAACCCTATCCAAAGTATACAAATTCTAACCATAATTGGTGGCACATCCTTATAGATATTATTAACTTGATTCATTTACATAAATCAATTAAACGTGTAAATGACCATGCATGCAAGGCTAGCAGTTAAGAAAACCAACTCATGAAAACCCTAATCATGAGGTCTACTAATTCTAAAAACAAAAACACAACAGTACAGCTTTAAGCTAAAAGTCAGCATAAAATGGAAATTAACCCTGTCTATTTACTAAATGCATCTTAATGATCTTAAAAAAAGGTTTTGGCCATATTTTTAATCAAAATGCCATTACTCACTCTTCTGGGCCTAGTTGTTCAAAACCTAAATGCATCTTAATGATCTTAAAAAAAGGTTTTGGCCATATTTTTAATCAAAATGCCATAACTCACTCTTCTGGGCCTAGTTGCTCAAAACTATTCGGATCGGATTTCAGCTAACCGATTGGATCAAAACTTGAAAATAGGTTGTTCAAAAGACAAAAAGGATTATGAAATCAGATTAGATCACAAAAAAATCCAATCTTGTTTTGTTCAAGTTTGTGTTGTTCAAAACTTTTTAGTAAGATTGGGATATCTTTGATAAAAAAAACAAAAAAACAGGATTCTCCTAATCCCAGCAGAAGGGTGGATTTTGGGAACAAAAATGTAATAAAACTTTAAAACTGGTTATATCATGTAATATTATACACACATTTCTATTTTAATTTAGCTCTTGATTACTTTAACTGTTAAAGTAGTAAATTACAAGCACACATTAGGCTACCTATTAAGCTCTTCAGTATACAGTAAAGTAAAAAACAAAAAACTAAATTTTGGCACCATAAAATAATCCCCAAAACAGCTGTCATTTTCAAAAATAATATATTTAATTTTAGGTGTTTTTTTAATCACTAAAACAATTGCATCCCTTATTGAATATTTATTTGCTTGTTTTTGTTGTGGGTCACATGAGGGGCTATGGAAACTCTGAAAGGAAAAACATGAGATGGAAGAAAAAACTTATTGCTTTAGCGTTCTCACGCAAATGTTTTGCGTTTCCCCAAGAAACTCCGCAAAGAACTCAAGTTTTGAGAGCGAATGCAGAGTTTCTTGGGGGAACGCAACAATTTTGCGAGAGAATGCAAAAGCATTAAAATATATAATTTTTCTCCCATGTCATATATTTTGCCCCAACATCATGTCCCTTTTGTGCCTCCGTAGGGGTCAGATTTTTCTCTTTGTGAAATGTGTTTGGAGCACTGCTAATCTAGATTTGGTAATATGAAAAATTGTGCATCTGGATTTGGTAATCTGGATTTTGGTAATCACTGCTAATCTAGATTTGGTAATGTGAAAAATTGTGCATCTGGATGAGTATGATCCAATCCTATCTTGCTTTGAAAAAACAGTGCAAAAATAAGATGGATCACTTGATCCTGGACAGCAAAACATGGGATTTCCAAATCTAGATAAATCTGATCCAGATTAAACTTTTTAAACAACTGGGCCAAGGTAATACATCATACTTCTCTCTGGTATGCCAGATTTCTCCAATCATTTGCTTAAATCCTGCCCCTCTCTTACAGTATAGGGTATGCATTGATGTCACTTTCCCGCCGGAACATGTCCCCTCAGCCAGACTGAGTGGCAAAAGAGCTGCAGCCTGACTGGATTTAATAGGGGAAACTGCGAAAATGCGAGTAAAACGAACAATTATCAATTTAATCTGAAGGTTGGACTCGATATAGTGTTCCTTACAACTAACCAAAAATCCAGTGATCCATGGATATTGACAAGCAGCCAGGAATCGTGTTTCCTGACATTTATACGCGTCTGATTTTGATGCGGGGAAATACATAAAGCAAATTTACCTGTGAACGCTTAAAATACAATATACCTAGGTAGGTCTAAATCCGGATGATCACTTATATCAATATTATATATATATATATATATATATATTAGTGCCGTCAAACGATTAAAATATTTAATCGTGATTAATCGCATTAATGCCATAGTTAACTCGCGATTAATCGCAATTAATTGCACATTTTTATCTATTCTAAATGTCTCTTGATTTCTTTTTGTCCCATTATTTTTTCTCATTTTAATGCTCTTATCAACATGGAAAAGTGGATCGGCTTGCTTTGTGCAAATGTTTTTTTATTGAAAACAACATTGGCATATACTGTGTTAAATTCACACTAACATTCTCACTTGGAGCAAATAATCTCTCACACAATGTAACACTGTCCATCAATAAAAGGGTGAAAGAAATACTGACGAGGTCCTGATATTGACGAGGGGGCGGAGAATTCGCATCAGCTGTGTGTGTGTGTGTGTGCTTGGCCATCAAGTGGTATTTCAGACTGGACGTGCTACGACGATGATAGCTCAGTTCACAATGACAAAACACACAGATCACTTTGCGGTCTCGTCAATGGAACCATTTGGCAACTTTTTTAAAGTAAACTTTCCATTCAGAATCTTATTGGCATCCATTTCGGCGTCTCGCGCTCGTCATCCACTCAAAACGTAACGTTAACCAACTATTTGGCCGGCTCGCAAGCCCAAACAAGTGTGTGCGGCGTCGTGCCTGTTGTTTTGTTTCCGGTCTAGCTAGACCCGCTTGCGCTTTTAAAACGTCCTCGCGCGCAAGCCATTGAAATGAATGGGTTTCATAGCGCATGCCGCGTCCTGTTGCAAAAGCATGTGAAAAAAACTACAAAGTTTGCTAGGCCAAAAAGGCCGTTAATCGCGCGATAAAAAAATTAACGCCGTTAAAATGGGTTTGCGTTAACACCGTTAATAACGCGTTTAACTGACAGCACTAATATATATACATAACACCATATAGTCCAGCTCTAAAACTTGAATAGTTTTTTGTCAGTGTTTATTTAAAAATATCCAATTATGCAGAATATACGATGGTAAAAATTGTAATTGATGGGTTGTTAGGGTTGGGCGATGTCTACCACTTTGGCATCAGACGATGTCTACAGTGAAACCTTTTTCGCGCTTTTCGCGCGCGGTTGGGCGATGTCTACCACTTTGGCATCAGACGATGTCTACAGTGAAACCTCGCGATGGACGATGATATCGGAGGAGGAGGAGGAGGAGGAGGGGGGGGGGGGGGGGGGGTGTCGGCAGCTCTGCCAATTTCGATGTCGGCAGCTCTGCAGTAGCTGAGCACTAAGTAGCGAATGTACAGTGACGTGACATCACTGCCAGATTCAAACTGCGTGCTTTCGCGCTATGGCTGGCGCGCTGAGCCAAAGACGGACGCGCTCAGCGCTTGTCATAGGCTATATCACAACTGTTCAGTGTTTTTAACCACATAATGTTTATTTTAGGTTTCAGACATTTAAATACATATAATCTATAGCAAAACAATACATTTATAGTTTGTAAAATACACAATGGTGTCTAGGGAAGCGGCAATAACAACCCATTCAAATATATTTGACGACGGTTTTTATTCATATCAGAGAGACACAGTATAGCAGTAAATAACTATAATGTCAACTAAATTTTTCTCCCAGTTCACCGGCCACTTATGCTGCGTTCCAGGCAGGTTTTTGAGCACGTAAATCACGACTTCAAGCCACGACTCACGACTTCGTAGCATTCCAGGCCAGTCACGCCAAACTACCTGAGCGCAATATACATACTTATTTTTTCAGACACATAACATTGTAATACATAATCTTGTGTGTATTATTATCATTATTATTATATTATTATTAATTTGACTGCAACGTTATATTGTCCTAAAGTGTATTCTCACTGTGTACCGCCTGCAGAAACACTGCATCCGTAGGGGCTGCCATTGTTGTTCTTGTATGGTTTTGCGGGCTATGTGACGTCAGAACTCGTAACTGGGAGTACATCGATCTAGTACGAGTTCACGGGTGGGAAGTCACGGGTTTGACTGCCGTTCCAGTGCACTTTCACGGGTATAAGGTTGGAAAAACACGGGTTACAGGTTGCCTGGAACGCGGCATTACTTTCATGTTTTTCAGGAGAAACTGGTGAATTCACGCGCTGTAATAAATCCAACAGACAGAAATCTCTGAACTGCGGTCCAAACACGGCGCCCATCTCACGTTACAGATCAAGATAATTTATAAAGTTTTTTTAAACAACAAAAACTCACTTACACATATTTGAGAATCGGAATAGAAGATAGTTCATGACTTGGTAAGCAAGTTTGTTAATATTTAGAAATCAAAGCGCTAAATCTGTCATACAGCGCTATTTTGGCTGTGGTGAATCACGTGCCAAGCATGACGCGTCACCATGGAAACGGGACACACGATGTTTAGCCGATGCCGTCTAAACATCGTGATGTCTGTCAGCCATCACGATGGACGATGATATCGTCCATCGGCACAACCCTATGGGTTGTCAATACAATATATAGGGTATGATTTTACCCCAAAATTCAGCATATTGACAAAATGATAACTGCAAATCCACCTTTCGCTGTCTGGAGTCCAGATGTTTCTATAAATTGCAGCGATCCTTCTTTTGCTTCTCTTTTCTGTAGCTTTCGGAAGTCTGTAAAAATATACCTAAGATCTCTTGTCAATTCTATTTATACAGTCAATCTCAAAGCTCTTTCCCATTTTAGTTGTGTATTGTGTGTTCACGTGGCATTTACGCTGAAAACCAATGCTGCCGCTCAGTCTTTTTGCCGCTCAGTCTTTTTGCCACTCAGTGGGCGTAACCGCAGTCACTCCGGTCGACAGTGACGTCACCCAGACACGCACATACTCTCTTATTGACTGCAAGCTTGCATTCCATTCTGCCTCCAGCCAATTAACAACCGATGGATAGACGGATAGCCTTACATAGTTTCTTTTCCAATAGTCCATTTAACGATACAGAAGAAATTATCTGTAACTACTTCCTTTACATTGTGACTGAAAAAGTACAAAAAAAAGTACAACTCACCTGCCCAAAATCTCCAACAATTCTGCGACTCCATTGAAGTGCTCAGTTTCATAAACAAAACTATGAATGAGAGACACAGAGATGAATGGTTGCGCTTCATTCCTGCATGTGCAAATATAAATTTCAATTGTCATATATTAGATCCCTCACCGTAGAAAAATATTATTAATTTGTTTTCGTATAAAAGCTCTCAGTCCCAGGAATTTTCCGTAGATTCTGTGTAAGACTGTCTTCAGGTAATCTCTCTCCCGCGGGTCCTCGCTGTCGAACAACTCCAGCAGCTGACAGGACAACAGATGGACAAAAAAATGATGAACAAATGTTACTGAGAAAAAAGGATTTGAGGAGATTTTTTAAAAAGAACATCCTCACCTGTAAGACAAATTTCTGGTCTATGTACTTTTTGGCAATGCTGGGTTGAAACTCCTGACTCTCCAAAAAGCGAATGAAGAACTCATACACCAGCTGAGAAGAGAAAAGAGAGAGAGAGAGAGTTTGTGTTATTTGGGGGAGTTCTTTGAACTCAGTATGCATGCAGAGAAATGCAGAGAAAATGAAAAGGTCAAAGGTTATGGTTCGACTGAGGTCACACAGTCACAGGACACACTGCTACTGCCACCAGTGGTCTTTGCCATTATAAGAGGTTGGAAGAAAAAAAGACATGGAGCAAATCTGAGAATGTGACTTTCAATATTGGATTTTTATTTTTTCAGATGAGGAAGCAGGGATTAATAAAGATATGAAAGAGAAAAGTTTTACCAGGAAGATTCTCCTTGAGATATGCATCTCATTTATAAAGGAGTCCTGGAAGCATACAGTGAGTACACACACACACAGAGGGTCAGAGTGTGTGTACAAACCCTCAAAAATACACAGACAAATATGCTGAAACAAATAAAACAGACAGGAGCTCTACACAAGGAGAAAGGGACCAAAGTACACAACAATATTATCAAGAACCTCCACCGCATACACACACACACACACACACACACCTGTAAATGTGGCCACGAGGCCTCTAGAGTGGGTTCATCCTCCTCTGGGTCAAACTCATTACTGTCACTGGGCGGAAGAGTTCGGAATATATTATAGGACACCTGAGAAAGAGAGAAATGTAACATAACCATAAGACATGGGAAAAACACAAAGGTGCATTTGTGCAATATTTAGGAAGATCTGTTGACAGAAATGCAATATCATATACATAACTATGTTTTGAGTGGTGTATAAAGACCTTACATAATGAACCGTTATGTTTTTATTACCTTAGAATGAGCCATTTCTATCTACATACACTGCGCGGCTCCCTTTACATTGAAATAGCCATTTTGCGCCGACATGTTTCTACAGTAGCCCTCAACGGACAAATGCATTTCGTCACAATGTTGTTCTTCGTCCAAAGAAGCTAGCTAAAGTCAGCGAATATAACACTGACACAATGAAGAAACAAGTAACAATAATATTCGCAATAACATCGTTTTACTGAATAATTAAGTAAACCTAATTTCTTAATTTATCTTTGTAAAGAAACATCATTGCTTAACTGGCTACTCTCTGCCGTCTCAGACGACGACATCTTTTCCTGTTGGCCACCGTAACTTCTGTTGATTTCAATTCGCAACCTCACCACTAGATGCTGCCAAAAATTACACAATGCACCTTTAAAGGGCACCTATGGCGTTGAACATAAATGTGTGTTGGCAGTGTGTGTACACAACCACCCTATAATGATAAAAATCCACCCAGTGCTTTTTTTTAATCCCCATAAATCATAAGCACTGTCTCATAACAGGTCGTTTTCAGATTCGGGGCAATGTGACGTAGATTTGCACAAGACCCTCCCACGACTGTTGACGGACACGGCAGTTTTAACGTAGACCCGCCCTGAGTGAGCTAAACACAGTCCGCCATTGTTTCGACGCCGGAGCAGCTGTAGACAAGAATATCTCCTAAAGTGATTGAGGTGGTTTGTTGTTGGATGTAAGAATGAACATAGCAGTCTTAATTTACTCCCGTTGTTACTCGAGGATGGATCTGTACCAACTGTTCGTGATCCAGCCTACAGTCTCAGGAGCGATAGGCCTAACGTTACTGATCACGGATTTACGGATGCGGTCCACTACAACAGGCTTGTACTAATAGTGGATAAAAGCAAGATGAAAAATAAGTTATAACCATAATTAAACTAGACTATACCTGTTCTATTTCTATACAGCATTTATTCTATGGCTCTGTGGGAATTATTGTCCGACTCCGGGTCGAAATGAACACCGCTACTAAAAGTTTCTGTTTTGATATTATCAGATGAGATTGTCCTGGCTCTGAGCGCGAACTCGTGAGTCTCCTCCCTCTGGGCCGGCAGCAGCTGCTCATTTGCATTTAAAGGGATACACACTAAAACGGTGCATTTTTCTGAGCCCCAAAAAGTAAAAAAAAATTAAACATGCTGAAAAAAATTATCTGTTGGGTATTTTGAGCTAAAACTTCACATACACACTCTGGGGGCATCAGAGACTTATTTTACATCTTGTGAAAAGGGGCATAATAGGTGCCCTTTAATTTGATTAAAACTTCTTAACCAAATATTACAGACCATTCATGACCGTCTGATGCCTATTTCACAAAAAAAAGACAAGCTTTCTTAAAATCTCACAGCTCCACTCAGATTGGCTTTGTGCAACTTATGGGAATCAGTGTGCACAGGTTAGTAATGTATTAGTCAACCTGGTGTGGGTGCGTGCCTGTATTTGTCTGTGTTATATATATTTTATCAGTCAACTATAATTTAAAGGCTTGTATAATGTCTTAAAAAGAATCCTAATTTACAGCTTTTGAACAGATGAAAAATTCTGAGAAATTTCATGTTTTATGAACAAATTCTGCTGCATGCCAGTCTATTATTGTGGTATCACTGACTTCAGATTTACACTACCGTTCAAAAGTTTGGGGTCAGTAAGATTTTTTTTCAAAGAAATTAATACTTTTTTCAGCAAGTATGCATTAAATGGATTAAACATGCCAAAAAGACATTTAAAAATATTTATTATGGTTTCCTCAAAAATATTCAGCAGTGCAACTGTTTTCAACATTGATAATAATAATAAGAAATGTTTCTTGATCACCAAATCAGCATATTAAGGCCCTTGCACACTGATGAGTCCGAAATTTTCATATGCGTTTTTTCGTATTCGTGATTCGGTGGCTCTGAATTGTCAAAACACCATTCAAACGGACGAAAGTTTCGGAGGCAGTGTGCAAGCGTGATTGACAAAGTGAGGTTGTATTTATTTTTTAACATGCGAAAATTTCGGACGCGAATTTCGGACTCAGTGTGCAAGGGCATGATTTCTGAAGGATCATGTCATGTGACACTGAAGGCTGGAGTAATGATGCTGAAAATTCAGCTTTGCCCTCTGTTATAAAGATAGCGCAAAGGCTAGTGGCCATTAGCGGATGGGCTGGAAGTGATTGCGCACGAGAAATGCGCGTGATACAAACAGCTGCATTCTCCACAGCAAGACTGTTCAAGAAGTCGCGGTGCAGTCTTTGTGTTGAACATTAATAACGGTGTACGTCCTTATGAGAAAAGTGAGTTTTATTTATCCTTAACTTGTTTAGGATCGATTATATATGTGAATATCTAGAAATACTCGAGTATTTGGGTCATAAATCCACTCGAGAGAAATGACGAGTCATGTCGTGCAGTTGGCAAAGAATGAACGTCATTGTAGTATGCTTATGCATGTTGTTTGTAACTGAGTTAAAGCAGCACTAAGTAGGAATTCCGTTTTTGTCAAACAGCGACCCCTAGAGTCGCTGTGGAGTACTTGTACTGTCGTGAATAGCACTCACGCAGAGATGGCTCGCACTCACGGCCGGATCCCCTCCCCCTGTACACCGTTCCCTGTTCAGTAGGATGGACGCTGTAACGAGTGGAAATAAGGTATGGCCCATTTAAGAGCTGCGCGCGCCCAACACCACATGTATATGGCGCCGGGTTATTTCTGTTTGATGCTCATTTTATCAGAATTTTATCAGATCTGTTTTTTGCCGTAAAGCAATTCGTTACCTCGCGAGACCTGATATCACACGATACTTCCTAACACTGAGGCCGGCGGCTCGCCAGCCCAAAGTTGCAAGGGTGGTTTTGCGGCTCACAGGCACCAGGGGGGTGCGAGACGACCACCATTCAACACGAAATCAGTAATATAAACATTACAATGACTCCAAAGCTGTTCGGTTAAGGTAAAAAAGTTACTTAGTTCACCTTTAAGTGTTATGCTTGTATTATTCAGGCTATATCATTACATGTACATTATTTGTTCTGTACAGATTACGTTAAGGAATGGTGACTCACGAGTTATCAGTCACCTGGTTGAGCTGGTGTTAGACTTCATCAATAATGCTAGTTTATACAGTATATGAAACCTTTATTACTGTTTTGTTTATTTTCAGCTACACGCATACACTCAAGTACAAAATGTTAACCTACCATTTCCATTAATATAAGCTGAGAAGCAACTACTACATTCAAATCTGCACCTGTAATTGCTGTCTAATGTATGTCTGTGCTGCTGAAGAAAGTTGAGTAAAACGTTCAATCTGATTCCTGCCTCCTGTCCTGCGTTCTGACCGACGCTCCAGGGAGAGAACTATAGCCTCCTAAGCACCTGTGGTCCTTTCTCTCAAATATTAGAGGAATTAATTACATTTTAGATTTTTTAAAACAGAATATTAAAATTAAGTTGTTAAAGTTATTTTAAATATTTTAACAATATTACTGTTGTTAGAGCCATTTTGATAAAATCAATGCAGTGAGCACAAAGGCATCTTTAAAATCAACTTTCAAAAAAATCTTACCAACCCCAAACTTTCGAGAGGTAGTGTTCCTGTACATAAACAAGTGCAAACCAGACAGCTCATTCCTAAGTGAGCAGCCAGAATAAGTTTCAATTGACCAGATTTCATGTCCATTGTCAAAAGTCTGACTTTCTGACTGATTATTGAAATCCAAAGTCAGATTATACCATTTAGGTAAGTGTATGAATCCTGTCCACAGATAGATGATGCATGTTCAGGTGACTTTTTCACTCACCATTTTGACGACCTCTGGGTAGGCCTGTTCTGTGAGGTATCCTCGGCTGACTGTGACATAATCGACGAGCTCATTGAGGGTTGAGCGCTTGTATTCTTTCATCTTCAGGTCTGACAGAGTGTCCATGAAATCAAAGACAGCACAACACTGCTGAAGTTTCTTCAGGAACAACTCCGGCTGCTCCTGAGCAGAGACGTCTGCGCGCAAACAAACACACACATGAGTAACATGAAACAAGGTTAAAATATGCCCTGCTGAAACTTCACGTCGCGATAAAAGGTTCAGGGTGTACTTCCATACAAACACCACCTGACTCGGATAATGCCTGAGAGAAAAGCTAATAAGGGGAATCGTTTTAGTGAGTAAACTTATTAAACACATGCCAGACAAGACAAGATCCTATTTCTATTTAATGAATAGAGGAAAAGATTTGAGGATGTGAGGATTACACCAGGTCAGTCATCAGACGTCACAATGGGCAGTTTTCCATTATCCAAGAACTGAGGACTCAGAAATGTAAACTAATCAGTGGGCAGAAAAGGAAGGGCGAGAAGCCTAAACTTCCCAGAGTCTTCAAAACCAATTTGCTGACATAACCACACACATGATGATGGCAGAACTCTGATTTAGAAGCACGTTAGTGCTGTGGTTTGAGAATTGGACACACTAGTTTGGTTGGGTTAGTTGGGTCAGTACCACCTAACAGATAGCATTTGAACCGTCACCATCATTTAGCAATGACAATAAAAACACGCCATGAAATTGTTGGATGAGCAGTTTCCCTCACTGAGATTTTTTTTAAAAAAGTTGGGGTTTAACAAAGGACTCACTTAGGCCATCCTTAAAAATATTCTTGTTTGCCGTAACCCGACCGACCGTCAAATTAGGACCGACCCAATTCATTTTTTTTCTCCCTTTTAGTCCGACCGACTTGCCAGTTGTAAACTTGCATTAAAGACCGATTTTTTTTTTACTCTTCAAACAACTAATACAAACGCAATAAAATAATATAAATTATATTATAGTAAGTATTGTGAATATAAATTGCGTAGGCTACGTTCTTTCTTTTAAATAAATCTATGATGATTATATTTACACCATTGGTTTACGCATGTCACACTATGGCCTGTGCGTTCGCTTCGTTTCATTCACTGTCAATGGTTCGCGCTTGGTGATGGCTGCGGCGCGGCTGCTTGTGAAATACGTCTGTATGAGCCTACATTTAGTCGCTCATTATTTCGAAATTCTTAATGGTCAAATAGGGAATCGATGTTAACGGCCTTTTCTCGGAGCGCGTCCAGCTCGTCACGGTCACGATATGCCCGCCGCGAACGCGCGTCACACAGCAACTGCAGGCTCTGACAAACAAACACACATAAATATAGCCCCTTTCACATAGCGCTTTGAACCCGGCAAATTGCCGGCAAATTGCCAGAGTGCCTTCTGTGTGAACGCAAACACGACCCGGGATTGATGCCGGGTTGGGGACCTAGTAACATTGCCGTGTTCAGACCCGGAACGCGCGCTGTGTGAACAAAAGCCAGAACCAATGCCGTATAAGGGGTGTGTCGTAGTGAGGATTCACGAGCCTTTGCAATGACGTAGTTATCGTGCGGCTCAGTTACTCTAGATTAGAAGAAAGTTTGTGTTCGTCATCGATACAAGAACGAAAAAATGTCTGCAAACTGGACTGAAGTAGAGACCCGTCACATTCAACGTCACGCGTCTTTCCGGAACATACACGGGTTGTGTGTGAACGCGCTCTCTGATTCCGGCAAATCACTGGCAGTGTGAATGAAGCAAAATCAACCGAACCCGGGTCAAATCCCGGGTCACTTTATCCGTGTATTTTCCGGAATCTCTGTGTGAAAGGGGCTACACCAAAAGCTGTGTTACAGAGTTTGCGCTGCGCTGACACCTAATCTGCGCGGCTCAATGGACCGAGACGCGCGAGTCGCGATAGACTCGACAGTGCAGGGAAGAAGTGTTTACTTGCGCCACCCAATGGTCAGCGCGGCGCTAAATAATCTTACCAGCACCAGCTGACCAAAAAAACAGCACATCCCATACCGAAATGTACTAAATTGCACTAAAGAAAATCGACCATTCCATAATATGTCAGGACTACTTAATAGGCCTATAGTTTCTACAATGTGCATAGCCATTTGACCTCACTGATTTTTCGTTAATAATAGCAGAGGTTTATGGGTCAAATGTAAACGAATGGTGCCAAACGCGCTGTTTTACTGGTCGGCGCGGCACTGGTGAGATTAGTCATTTTAATTGATTTGTTTCCCTCTGAAAATCCACTTTCATTGAAATCTAGTGGCTTCTTTTTTTTTTATTGATTCTGCCTATTATAATTTTTTTCCAAATGAATGCAGCTGGAATTAATGCAATAAATATGTTTTTTTGACAAAGATTTCAAATTGTTTGTGGTCTATAACCTGTATCAGAATGGGGTTCGCAATGGTGCGCCCGAAGGCATGGGTTGAAGACCCAGTCAGTGACGTCACGATATGCAAATTTGTTTAAATTCATACAGACGTTATCACCATGACCAAAATTGTCCCTTTTTTTATACATTGAACCTTGAAAAAAAAATATAGACCTACCTACCGACCCTTTTTTTTTGCTGTTACTGCAAACCAAAATATTTTTAAGGATGACCTTATTTATTTAATAAAAACTGCCAACAGCCCCAAAACAACCACACTTGGGAACTTATACTATGAAAAAAAGAATTAAGATGATTTAAAAATTGACTAAGTTCCAGCCACTTTAGAAGGAACTGATGACTGATGAGTTAAAAAGTGTTAAATGAACGCAGAGTTGTGAGAAAATAGGATCCGCATCATATCAAAGTGACAGCAGCCTAATAAACCTGCTGTTGTCGGTGATAAATGTTAATCAAAAATCTGAGAAAATCACTCACTGCTCTTGACTGAATAACTTTTGTAGCTTTAATAAGGATTAATCTATATTTAATTTATAATTTATGCAGTAAAGACTGAAGCGTTTGATAACTTTATTCAATTTCTGTGTATTTCCTACCTGTCAGACCTCCTTAAAAATCTTAAAGCACTGTTACATGGATAAAAAAACGGTTAATTGGGCGGTTAATTGTGATTAAATACAGAAAAATTACCTGCTATTTGATAAGCTAAGAGATGTGATATTTTATACAAACTTGGATTAAAGGTTCAAAAGATGATAGCTGGACATCAATCACTGAGTTAAACATGCAATGTAATGGAGATCATGTGCCTTACAATTGTTTTAAATATGTATTGTTGCATAATGCCTTCTGTTTCACATTATACAGGTATAATTGTGCAGCATGTAGGAAGCAGTCTCAATTCTCAATCTAGTCATGGAATAATAGCCACAAAACTCCAACTTTGACATCATGAGATCTTTACCATACAAAAAGCAATTGGCTTCTACAAATGACGTACAAGACTGCACAACTTTAAATGAAAATACAGAACCAACACAGATCTACAGATATTTGACAGATCAACTTGCTCTATGAAAAACAACACCGGGTCTACAGAATGTTGCATTTAAACCTGAACAACCAAAAGAGCAGAATGCAAGAAACGCTCCAGATAACAAGGCAGTCAAGAACAGCAGGGAATATTCAGATGAGCCGTTTTCTGTAAAGCAGTCTCACATCTAGAGGAAAGACATCTGCACCATTGCTTAATTTAGACACTCACAATGACAGTCATTTTGGCTTAGGTGATTCAATCACTTGCAGTTATTTTCCATTTGTGTCCAGATTGATTGCTTGTTCGTTTAACAGTCGGTCAGTCCACACACCAAAAGGTTTTGAGATAAAGATACGGTCTGAAGCGTAATAAACTAAACAGAAGGTGTGCAGTGAGGTCTTCTGAGACATTAAAGAGAAACAGATCTCCAAGATGCAGGGACACATTCATATAAGGTGACGCCTCATGCTGCTGTACAACACACACACACTTTAAAAACCTGGGTGGGGAAAACCCCCACTTCGATGGAATGGTGGTCTTGGATTACATTAGAGAGACTGTTTGTTTGTTTGTTTTAAAATGCACAGAGAGAGAGAGAGAGAGTGCTGGTTACAAAGTTGTGTGTCTAGTTACTTGCACAGAAGTAATGCATGTGCAAGAGAGTGTGTGCGTGAGTTGTTCCGACAGGTGGAACCAGCAGGTGACTTTTACAGAGCCAGAGAAGGAAATGTACTGTATGCATTTAATGCAAACGTGCGCACACACACACACACACACACAGTTCCCTGAATCTAAAGGGTCTTTTTCACTTGGGCTTGAAACAGCAAGTCTGCAGTTACAAAAAAATGTTAACTTGGTTGTAGTGATGCACAGATTTTCACATTTTGGCCATTACAAAAAGCTGAAAATTTTCAGTTATGGCTGATAATAGATAGAATAGCAGATAAGTACAAATTTTATTATCTAAATGAATAAATTCAATTGTTATAAAATGTTACAACTGAATGTAGGCATTACAACAAAGTAGTACAGTATGAAAAATGGATATTCATTTTGAGGTTTTCCAAGTATTACTATTTAACAGTGTTATTAAATGATTAGTGTTTTTAAAAATAACTTTTTAAATGAGCATTAGCTGAAGGCAAATGTAATAAGGTAAAAACTAAATCGACAAATAAAGAAAATGAACAATGAAAATACAATTAAATATGCAATATCAGCCATATAAGAGATGAACAGATTTAAGTAAAAAAAACAATTAATAAATATAATTGCTATTATTGACCAATAACCAATATTGGTTGGTGCCATTTATGATTATAATGCACAAACACACAAAGCACAAGGATATCGAGAGAAGGGAATGTATTGTCTTATTATCGGGTAACTAATTGAGTAAACTAAATCCCAAATTAGTTTTCCAATTAGAAGGACTATACACCAGAGTAATTTGTTTATGAAATGGGCAGTATTTTCATTTTTGAGTGCAGTCAGACAGCAACGCTATAGCAACACAGCTACAACACAGATCTTTGCAGTAACGCTGCAGATTGAGCAAGCTGAAGTGACACTCCTGGATAGCTGGTTCTAACCACATAGAGTTAGATTCAGCCCCCAAAACACCAAACAACATGCTTAACGACAGACATCAACAGAATGACAAAAATACACCATGCCCACCCGCGCTTCTCCATCACTCACTCAGACAGGTCTCCCTCTCTTTCTCTGGGTTTCACACTCGTCGATCTCTCCAAAGAAAGGATTTAAAAAAGTAAAATCACAGGTGACTGTTTGCAAGCCTCGTGTGTGTGTTATGTGTACAGTGCACAGAGCTAGAGCTCCACAGAGGAGCCCATGAGATCAGGTGTCGGAGCTGAGCCCACGGAAACACGGACGGGCTCTGTGTCTAACGTTCTATTTTCTGCCTTCCTCGTTTTAAACTCAAGCCCACAAGGTCAGAGGCACAGTGCAGACCATGATGACTTGTCTGCGTGTGTTACACTTTACAGGCCTCGCTGTTGGACAACTCGTTGGGCTGGAAATGTATCTATGACAGCCAGAACGCGTGGCTCAATAACACAAGAACAGACCACACAGACTGAGACTATAACTGCAAATGAGTTTTTATAATTAAAAAACATCTACTTCCTATGAAGAATATTTTTCAAGATTTTATTTCTCATTTTTACTAAACTAGTCATCAGGAAAAGTAGTCAACTTGTTGGCGAGGCACTGTTTACCTTATGTAAAATGACATGTCGTGCAGAATCGGCAGTCTGACGGCCAGCTGGAGAAAGTGTCCCACGCAGCTGAGAAACAAAAGCTTGCAGGCCTATCTCTATTTATGTTGCTTGTGTTGTTGTCACATCCCACTCACTTATAGTTTCGGTTCACCTCTGGACAACATTTGGTTTGTTTTGAGAGTCTCAAGCAATTTGTACAGAACCACCCAAAAGTTTGGGTGCAGTATATTATTTTTTAATTAATACTTTCATTAAGCAAGGATGCATGAAATTTATCAAAAGTAATAGTAAAGACTAGTAGCGTCACAATATTGACGATAACTGATTTTAAAAATGAAATATTGTTATTGTTTTAATTAGGGGTGTCACAATATACCGGAATCGGCGATAACTTCTATACTTTTTGATACGGGCAAAGATATCAAGCGATCGCTGTAGCTGAATTAAATGCAGAGACATTTTGACTGATTAAACTTGAAGAGAATTAAAACACCATTGCGACAGTATTATGGTTTATCTGTGTTCAAGTCATCTCAGGTATTTTCATAAGGATGTATATTTATAATGCATGCCAATCGACATAGCCTTTATCACTGCATAATATAAAATGTGTACTATAAAATGATGCAATTTAGTGATAGCATTTTTTTTCAAGATTTCTATAGATATTGCAAGATATCGTATGTATTCTACAACTAAACGTACATATATATTTTTTCCCCAATATATTCCATTTCAAATAAAAGCTGTTCCTTTGAACTTTATATTCATCAAAGAATCCTCAAAAAAAAAAAAAGTGTTTCACAGGTTCCATTGTTTTCAACATTGATAATAAAAAGAAATGTTTCTTGATGACCAAATCAGGATATTAGAATGATTTCTGAAGGATCATGTGTCTCTGAAGACTGGAGGAATGATGATGAAAATTCAGCTTTGCTATCACAGGAATACATTCAATTTCAAAATATATCACAATAGAAAAGTTATTTTGAATTGTAATAATTTTTAAACACTATTACTGTTTTTACTGCATTTTTTATCATATAAATGCAGCCTTGGTGACTTGGCGAGCATAGACTTTAAAATCTTACTGACCCTAAGCTTTTGAACGGTTGTTGTTCTTATTTTGGCTTGTATGTGAACAAGTCATCACAAAGCACACGGCAGTGCATTAAATGCAACTGAAGTCACATGATCTGTAACCAGTCAACATAGACTCAACAAAGGATCAACAGGTGTTGAAACTAATAGGTAAAGTCCTCAATTCTTTTCTAAAGGTCCAGTGTTGACAGATAAGAGGAAGTGAGTGGACTAAACACTAAGTGCAACACACCACATCACTCAATGCCTTTAAAAGCAGCAAATCTCTTTAGGAAAGCAAAGTGATGACAGTGCCATCTACTGTTTGATAGTTTTATCCAAAACGAGTGTACACACATCCAACGACATGACATTTACCTGTGTTGATCTGCTGCTGTCTGACTTGCTTTTGTTCTTTCCCTCTTCATGATTATTTTCATTGTTCATTTCTTAAAGGAACAGTTCACACAAACATAAATGTTGTCATCATTCACTCACCTCATGTCATTCCATAACTTAGTGACTTTCTTCTATGGAACAGGAACATCAAAAGATAATTTTAATAAATGTCTCTTTTGGTTTGTTACCACCAGCATTCTTTAAAAAAATATATATTTTGCATCCCGCAGAATAAATAAATAAATTCAGGTTTAGAATGACGTGAAGGTGAGTAAATGATGACAGAATATTCATTTTTGGGTGAATTATTCCTTATCATCACGGACACATCAGCATGGCTCAATAATTTTTAGCAATGCATTTTTACACTTGCTAAAAATTCTCTTTAAAAAAAAGTGGAAAATTATGGCTATAATGTCCATAATAACTATGCAAAACATCAGCATACTAGTCAACGCATTCTTCCTCTGACTTTCAAGACAAATCTTTGCAAATTCGACAAACCCTCATCTACGTCAGCCAGCTAGATAACATTATCTTGATGACAAATCAGCAGCCCAATGTAGAATACATCACAGAACACCAAACGTGTAATAGTCTGCATGGCATAGAATTAGCCCAAAAAGACCAGTGACTGTTGCCTATGAACGGGTCTGAAATGTTCACCTTTTTTGAGGCACACAGTAACACTTGAGGTTGGAGAGTTTTAATACTGAAATGTTTTAGAGATCAACTTGATATTCTGCAAATGAACAGCCCTAGATCTGCATCCTTCCACTCTTACTGATGCATGCCCCCGACGGACAAGTATAGCCTTTAACACTGAATGAAAACTTTGTTTTTCAGAGGTCAGTACACAAACAAATTATATACATACATTAAATAAAAACGAATAAACATAAAATATAGCAACAAACTGAAACACTAAAAAATATGGACAATTAGGCAACAGCCTATCTGACTAACCCTCTCTATTTTTTTACTTGCATATTATGAGAAAGGAACACGAGTTTGTCCACGTTGTCGGGAAGTGAGCTCCGTGTCTTGCTCACAATGATGCCAGCCTTTGAGAAAATGTGTGGTGATGGCACAGACGTGGAAATCAAGTTAAACATGTTGTGCGGTAAGCGTGGTACTGATTTAACTTCCACAATCCGCAAAAACACTTCGAAATGCGCCTAATATTGGTGCACATTTATCTACATTAGACCGAGCGACCATGTAAAGTGGTTATTAGCTAACGTTAGGCTTCTACTAACGTGTATAATGATAAGTCATGTTTGAGGTCACACATCATCTTTTTGTGGTCATTCTTTACCCTCTCGAAATGTTCCCACACTTTGGATTTTCTGCTCGATATATTGCCGCGTGGACCAGAAATGTTCGTTATCTGTCACTGTGTGACTTCGCCACTTCCTGTGAAGTTTTTTTTTCAGCAACTAACCGACTAATTAAAATTTAGTCGACCAAGCATCTTCTTGTCGACTAACCCACAGTCAACTATTAGGGGGCAGCCCTACTACTTTCTACATGGACTTAACAGCTCTGTGCCCACAAAGTTAGCTTTGAAACATGACATAATTTGAACTTTTTTTCAATATGCATTAAACCTTATTAACAACACATTATTTAACAAAAACACAACAACTGCCAATGTACAGCAACAAAACATTATGTAAAGTTACATATTTTGGCTACCTTGCAATCTCAAACTCTATACTTATTGGACATAAGACAGATTATTATATTTCATGATTGATTATTGTTGTCCTCATGCACATGACTGTTGCTAGGCTACCATGAACCTCATCTTTACTAAAGCATTACTGCATTAGCCCATCACATAACTCACGACACACACCATCTCTGTGACCTTTGAGGGAGAGACCCCTGGAGCGAGTGAGATGCTTTGATCCCTTCCCATAATCCTTACTGAGCATTCTGCAGGGGGCAAAGGTCATTGGAAATGCTTTTAGCCACACCTTCTAACATAAATGAATAGATTTATCTGAAGTCAATAACTTTAATAATGCATCACAAGTGTTATTTATAGGCAATGTAGTGACAGTCTGACATGAAACAGGCGAGTCTGACAACAGTGTTGTTGTCTGTTCTGGTGAGAGAACGATTGTATTTTGCATTCATTTATGATGAGAGGTAAACAGAGAAAGCCTCTGTGGGAGGGCGGTTACCTCGGCAACAGCCACTCAGACACACTCTACAAATACTAAATCAACCTGTTTGACCACTGGACCCACTGATATGGACTCAAAGGTTATTTGGTCAAATAAGTCAGTCTCTTTAAACAAACCACGTTACTTTGCAGCAGTGAAAACAAGCTACATTGCAGTTCTGACGGGGCTGCACTATCACGATTTTTAATTTGATAATTCAATTTAAAGGCCATCTTTCAATTTAATTGTATAACTTAATTTATACAGAATCTTGTAGGAAAATGTCAATTTAAAAAGACATACATAAGAATACATATGTTTTACAACACCCACAGGCAGAAATTAAGAAAAAAGTGTACCCAATCTAAGCTAGGCTAAAAAAAAACGCCCTTTTCCAGAGAACGCGTCATATGACGCAACGACAGGCAAACAAATAGGCGTTGCTGCCCTGGTTCTCAGTGTGGGTTTACGTAGTCTGAGAGGTGTACAGAAAATAGAGCTTGTTGTTATCGTTATAGTTGAGTTGTCACAATGGTGAATTCTTGTGTTTGTTTTGGATGCAACCACTCCAACTTGTCTGGTCATCGGGTCCACCGATTTCCAAACAAGAAACACAAAGATTTCCGTGCTTGGATACGTTTCGTCCAGGCAAAGAGAAGCAATTTCTCTGCCTCCTCGGTGACAAGACACACGGTGGTATGCGGTGGTAGGGGAGTAAGTTAGTATAACAGCCGGCTAAGTTCGGAAAATCTGGGATCAAAATTAAACATTTTAAGACGCATGTTGCTAGCATAGATGGTGACAATATACATGGATGCTTGAAAAACAACAAAGTCGACAGCATTATTGCTAAATATGATTTATTAAAGATACTGCAATGTGATAAACATGGAGACAACGTTAGCCACAATTAGCTATAGCCTGTGGTCACTCACCAAGATACCTGCCCAATTCTCCACCGATTCTCCTCACACCACAACTCTATCTCTCTCCTCTGTCCATTTACCCTTCCCCTTAACTCTGCCTGACCCCTCTCTCGCCTAGGTGGCTCATAATTATACGGCAATGGCCCATCGGAAGAGTTGACATGAACCCCTACTGCAACCTCTTCAATGTCTGACTCCATTACGAAGAGATAAGATTTACCGGCCGTTGCGTCATGTCCGATCAGAGCGTTTTTGATAGCGGAAGTAATTTTACTCACAATTTCTTTTAAAAAACTTTTTTAATGCACATTTATGATTAATTTCTTCACCCAAATCGAGTTCCTACACTATTTATCTACACGTCTATTCACAGGGATCTTCAACTTGAAAGATGGGCTTTAACTACTGTTTTATAACTCATGACATACTGATGATGGCTTAGGCTGAAACGTGTCTGTGTGGACGGACATGTATGAGATATAACTCATGACAAACACATCACATTGTACGCAGAAAACTGACTCAAAGCAGTGCTTTTTATGATTACTTCTATTACTTCTATACATATTTCTATGACTTGTTTTCTATTAAAGTCCCTCTGCTGTCAATAATTGTATCCCTTAAACTCATATTTGCTGATAAAAATTACATATATGTTTGAACCAGAAACTGATTCAGAAGAAGAAGAAGAAGAAGAGGAAGAGCGAATTAGACAGGCTCATCTACAAGTCAATGTATCAGAATGATTAGCCTTTAGCTTCACTAAGTTATCAAATAGCTAATAATGTGTTGCTAATGTTACACAAACCATGTCCCCGTTCGCATCTCAGAGTCAGACAGCTGCCTTCTAACAGTCAACATCCTTACAAACGCTTTAAACATCATAGAACGTCAGTGGAGGGAAGCCGGGTGATAACACTCACATTGACGGGATTGGTTACAAGTTTGTGACGGTAGGAAACGGGTAGGGTTTCAAACCACGTTTTTGAGACTCATTTTGGTTCACTGTAGTTAAGGAGAAAATGTTCAGCATTAGCAAAGGCGTTGACTGATGAATTTGCACATGGTTTGTCTTAGAGCATATTAAAAACACCACATTGACATATAAACAAAATTAAAAACTTGTTTTTCACCACAGGGGGTCTTTAACAGTCCTGGTTTAGATGCTTGTTTAACTCTAAAGGAAGAAGAGGAAAAAACAAGTCAGAGCAATGGACAAATGTAAGGCACATGACTGCACACACACCCACGTTTCACATCATTACACACACTCCACAAAAACAAGCTTGGCCAACTGAATAAACCAGTAAGCCCCAGCTCCGATCTGATCACTTGTGCTCTCTGTGAAATTTCTGCACGTCTCTCTCTTTGTAATAATTCTGAGACTGCCAGTAACTGCACCACAATTCTCAGGCAAGCTTTGGGGGACAAAACATTTGATATGACTCTGCAACTGTTTGTTTTACCGTGCAGGTCTCGTTGTCTCCTCCAGCAACGGAGGGTGATTCAGTAAACAACAGAGAAACATATCAATATTACAGTGAAATCAACAACAGTATTTGCATATTATTCACTTGTGGATAATGGAAAGAATGTCAGATCTGCACTTTTGTAAACAGTATGAGTAGTCACCCTAAACAAGCACAGACAAGTCGAGATGTACAACTCTACTATCTGACATTTTATAATCTTCCTGAAAAGTTTAACTAAGTCAGTTCAAATAAATCACACTGCACTTACTGCAGTGTGCAGCATGTACACATTTGCCAAATACACTACCATTTAAAAGTTTAAGGACAGTAATTTTTAACTTTATTATAACTATTTATAAATTAATTAACTTTCATTCAGCAAGGAAACATTAAATTGTTAATATTTCAAATAATGCTGTCGTTTTGTAAATTCTTCATGGAAAAATGTATCACGATTTCCACCAAAATATTAAGCAGCACAACTGTTTTCAAAATTGATAAGAAATGTTTCTTGAGCATCAATTGATTAATTGATTGTAATATTAATTTAGCTACATCAAGTTAATCCAATTAACTGACCCAAATATTCATAATTAATTATAACAAGTTATTATTAATATTTAATAGAGCTATTTTGTTACATTACTCTCCGAAATAATCTTAGATTAGCTGTCCGAGATTAATTACTTGCTCTATCAGTAAGGTTATGTTCCCATTTATAACATCTTTTTGCAGCGTTAAGCAATGTAGCCAATCACAGACATATATGTTGATTTCTTGACCGCAATGGCCAATCAGATGCATTTAAGTTAGAATTCACGCACCGCTCAAAACGCCAGGGTTTTTGTTCAGTGCTGAATTGCCACAGCCATATCACCCTGTTGCCCAAGACTGGTAGTCAGTACCTGATGATGGGAAACCTCCTTGGAAAACTAGGTTGCTGGAGTTTGTGAGGCCAGTAGGGGGTGCTCACCCTGTGGTGTGTGTGGGTCCTAACGCCCCAGTATAATGATGTGGACACTATACTATAACAAGCACCGTCCTTTGGATGAGAAGTTAAAACGAGGTCCTGACTCTCTGTGGTCATTAAAATTCCCATGGCACTTCTCGTAAAGAGTAGTGGTTTAACCCCAGTGTGCTGGCCAAACCACCTCCATTAGCCCTTATCAATCATGGTCTCCTAATCATCCCCATCCATTGAACTGGCTCGATCACTCTCTCTCCTCTCCACCTGTAGCTGGTGTGTGGTGAGCGCACTGGCGCCGTTGTACTGTGGCTGCAATCGCATCATCAAAGTGAATAGTGCACACTGGTGGTGGTTTGAGGAGAGATCCATGATTGTAAAGCGCTTTGGGTGTACTGTAGTACATATGAAAGCGCTATATAAATGCAACATTCATTCATTCATTCAATTCTGCATGCTGGCAAATCCTCTGATTATAACAAACAAAGTGTAGCTATACAAGGTATTGATGAATGTCTCACGACAAAAAGAGACAAGTATATTGGTCCCTTTACTGCTCCGATTACGTTTTCTCCACTCCTCATCCTTCCAACATGGAATTGATCACGAATGAGAAATAAAAGTCTTATGTCTCTTCATATTATTACATTCGTGTATTAAAAAACTAAAATACCCATCATTGAGTTCCTTCACACAATAATAATAATAATAAAAAAAAAGTATAAAAAGAGTATAAAATATCGTAAAAACTACACATATACATGCCGACATCTTGGAACCAACCAACACGAACGAGTTTCCGATTCAATCGCACATTTAAATACAGTTGACATTCCAGAAACTTAGCATAAAAAATTCATTTGTATTCAGATTGTGAATAAGTATTTGGGTAATAAACAGAAAGCAAAAGAAGCGCCTCCCTTTGTCAATCTCTAAAGCGCAAGCTCACTAAATTCTGCACTCTAGCGAAAACTCCTTAATTGTACAATGAATATCTTATTCACATTGCGTTTATTTTTGGTTAATTTTGGTTAATTCGTAAAAAATTTTAAACAACAAAGTGTTGGTTAAAAAAATTAATGAATGCGTTTTAAGTGGTGTTAAGCGGATTCTTCTGACTAACTTATTGACTAGGGCTGGGTAAAAAAATCAAATTTTTACGAACCGATCGATTCTTAAAGGGGTCATATGATGCGATTTCCTGTTTTCCTTTTTCTTTAGTGTTATGTAGCTGTTTGTGCATGTATAAGATCTGCAGAGTTACAAAGCTCAAAGTCTCAAACCTAAAGAGATATTCTTTGTAAAAGTTAAGGCTCAGCCACACCTTCCTAAAACGCTTCGTTCAAACACGAGTTTCATAACACCATATACGCAAAGGAAGAAGGCGTAACTTTTATTCTCGCTGTATTATTGTTGCCGCCGGTGCCGCCATGTCGTGGAGACGCTGTGTTATTCGTTGCGAAAGCCAAACTACTTTGTGTGGCCTTCCAAAAGAGGACACAACTATAAAACAGTGGTTACGCTTTATTTATAACACTGTTCCAGAACAGTACAACCAAAATATTTTACTGTGTACTGCGCATTTTTCGGAGGACTGTTTCCAGAACCTGGGAGAGTACAAGGCCAGCTGTGCACAAAGGCCGATTCAAAAAAGTGTGGCAATTCCTTCTTTGCAAGTACAGTCTGGCGCTTCTGACTCGCACCCTGTATGTATGTTTTCATATTTTAAGAATTTGCTACTGACTATTCAAACGCGAGTTTTAGCAGTATGGAGTAGCGCTTGCTTGTCGTTTCTACGATCACAAATGCAGACATGGTTTTATGTTTACATGGCGTTCTTCCCCCAGTAGCGTGGCGCGACGCGTAAAAAGAAGTCATTATAATCAGTAATTATGCCCCCATTGAAATAAAACCTTACCAATCTGATATGTTCTGCTCCAGTCGCGCTGGCAAAGTTGATCAATCAGCTTGGTCATCTGCATTTCCCAGATCAGATTCGGGCTCGAATTGACATTATCACCTGTCATTACTGCTTTGGGAGCTGATGTTCCAAATATGGTAAGGGCCGTGACATTTACGTCCCTCGCTTAAAGGGCATATTGCAGGTTAGAGGACCCAACGAGTCAATGTATAGAAAAATAATGTAGGAACTAGATTTTCTTTAAAATATTCTTATAAATACGCTACATAAGCTTCTGGAGTCGTTTTTGTGAGAAAATTTTACTTCCGCGTCTGAAAATGGGTGTGGTGGGCGTGACGTAACGGGCGGGAGAGCGGTCGATTCAAACAACAGGAAAACAATGGATCGAAATAACATTTCGGACGCTGAGGAAATACTTACTTGTATGACGGACTACAGCCATACAGTTATGAGCCTGCTATGCTGCCAAGAGAGCAGGGACAGGCCAGGATTAATGTTAGACAGAACGGTCTGAGACACATTGAGTTGTGGTGTGAGGAGAACCAGTGGAGAACAGGACAGGTGTCTTGGTGAGAGACGTGCTTATAGATACACGTTCGCTAACGATATACACTGTGCTCACAATATTGTACAGATTATTACCATCGTATATCAGGCCAGCAGACATTAGTATGTTTAGGGTAGATGTATACTATTAAATGTATAAAAACTATACTTGAGTATATTTCTATTGTAAGTTACTAAAAACATACTCAAGTACATTTTTAAAACATATTTTTCATCTGGGTTATAACATAAACAGAAAATTAAAGATTTGAATATTTAATCAACCTAGTAATTTTGTTTTTCAATTACAAGTTGCCTCTATTTAGGGCATGACTACCTATATCACACTATTTGATGCCATTGGTACAGCATACGACGATCAATATTCTTGCTTCGGCATCCCATGTTAAACTCCATCATATCGCCGGGATGATAATCCTCCGATCTGAAGTGAACGCTACACACGACCGCGTTTCTCGAAGCCGATGCGGAAGAGAAATCCCGTCTCTTCACCTGCACAAACCACACCAGGCACGAAAGATATACAGCACCGTCCTTTTTCTTGTTATGGAAGCCTGTGGACTCGATGTCCTGACAGGCCGGAGTTTTTGCAACCTCCACAAACACAATAATTTACCATGACGATGATAGATTGAAATACAAAAACTACCGAAAACACACTGACTCACGGCCGCTCTCACTGAATGCCAGCCTGCTCTGCACTGAGGCGAGGCTGAGGCTCCCTAGCGTGACGTAAAATGACGCGATGTTGAAAAAAAAAAGCCGTTTTTACGAGCAGTCCAAGAAACGCTCACTTTATCTACTAAATTAGTGCCCTTATGTCGTTTTAAAACATTTTAAATCCTGCATTACCTTTTCATATGGTATTTTCATACAAGGTTATATATTAATTTAGATTTTTTTTTTACCTACAATATGCTCTTTAAGATATTCGGGCCAATCACAATGCACTGGATCGCTGGCAAATCAGAGCACACCGCGCTTTTCAGAACGATGAGCTTTGTAAAAATCTACACGTTTCAGAAAGGTGGGGCATACAGGAGCAATAATAAATGTACAGTATGTGTAAAATAATTACTTTTTTTAACCTATAACCAAGTAAACACATTGCATTAAACCAAATACACAAAATAATGTTCTTTTTAGAACCATCCTATGACTCCTTTAAATCCCAAGAATCGATTAGTCTATCCTTTTTTCGGTGGATGAATGAAGGGAACATTGTAACGCGCCTCCCATCCAATAAATTCCAATAATATTTGTGCTTTGTTACTTTATGAAACAAAGTCTCAGATTTCACATTACATCCATTTTATTATAAAATTCAAAAAGTAAATACCGTTTTGGCACGGTTTAATGGTGTGACAGATCGCTGTAGCGCCTCAGTTCAAGAGAAGCAACAGCAAGTGAACTGATCATCTCCACCGCTTTAATACCAATTACAGCGCAAAATAAACATGAATGAACATCTGAAGGTATGTTCAAATATACAGTACAACTTACCTAAATCCGTATCATGTCACATGTAATCGCTAAATCAATGTTTCAACCGCGGAAAAACGTCAATAAAACAGTTTGTTAACAAATTGAAAAAGTTGAAAAATGAACTCTAGAAAGGAGCATTTGGAAAAATATATGCACCACATTACATATTCATTATAATTTTTTATTGTTCAATATTTAATGCATGTTTGAATAAATCTGTCAAGTTATTTAAATGTTTATATTTCAAAAAATGAATTGGAGTATTGGAGAAATATGTTTATGTAATTGTAAAGTTAGTATTATAACTTTATTATTTTTAAAAAAACATCCTTGAGTGTAATTTGTGTTTGTGTACAAATCAGTAAGGCAAATTTTAACCTTCAATGTACAGTTTACAACATTAGTTGAGAGATTTATTTTCCCACAAGAAAATTTGCCATGTGGCCTACTGTATCTGAAATATATCAAAAAATTAATCGATATTTCAAAATCGAATCGTGAAATTTAGGTCAATACCTATCCCTACTGTACTGACTAGCACTTCTGATAGGCCATTGCGTTCACGCGCTCAATAGATATGATTGTGACTGGCTACAATGCTTAATGCTTGTAAAAACATGTTGTAATTAGAAACCTTATATGCTTAAAGCTGCCGTCGGCAAAAATTTTTTGATCATATTCAGTGAAATCGACACTATAATCTGAAAGAACAACATAAATAAAGTGGTTTTAGAAAAAAACCCGAGCTTCTAACTCCACCTGGAGCGTGTTATTTGTTTTGCAAAAATCCACAGCTCCCGGTTCATCATGTCCAATCAGCGTAGGGGGGTGTGAGATCTGACTGTCAATCACAGATCAGGCACACGCCACCCCTCGCGCACTTTACAATCACATGCACACGTCTGAAGTTCGCGGAAGTTCGCGCAGTAACGAAGAGTGATGGCGGAAAATCAAGTAAGCTCATTTAGAGTATAAATGACGTTAGCAATTGCAATCTATCGGTAGATTAGCCAGGACAGCATACCTCCAAATACTCCATGGTGTTGATGGATGCTGATGAGACGGGCGGGTTCACTGAAAATCTGGTGCACACGCACTGACGAGCATGAACTCGGTGGGAGGTGGGGAGGGTATCCGTTGATAGTGGGGGAGGGGCATGAGAGTTGTAAACATTCAAAATTTTCCTAAATCCACTCAATCTGCCAGACTTGCCGACTGCAGCTTTAAAACGGAGAAGTATTCCGCGTACAGATGACACCATTGTCAAAACGATCCCCATTCACACGAATCCGCGAAAACGACTAAAAACACTGTGTTCTGCTGCCAGGCTATTAGATGGCGATAAAACACAATAGACTGAACATGTAATGCGCATGTGCATAGATAGGGCTGGTCCGAATACCATTTTTTGAGCTTCGAAGCTTCGGTAGTAATGAACATCGAATATTCGAAGCTTTGGAATCTCTATATGTCTGTCTGTCCGTTTGCATTTTGATTATTTCGAGAACCGTTCATCCAAACGACTTCACAAGGAGTGCAGTGTCGTATTTGGTGCAATATAGATAGACAGGCGAGACGCGACACTTCAGAATTAATAAACTTTTAATAAACTACAGAACAGCGCAAGCGGGAAGCGCGCGGGCCTCACGCGAGCAGAGCTTATATGCTGCGAGAACGGACACTGCACTAGTGATATAAAACACACACAGGTCTGTTAACTTAAGCAATATTTTTAATAAGGTAGTCTAATATTTTTCTCACTAACAAATTACTGACAAAGTAGGGTAGATTTAAATAAAGAAGCGGTGCGCCTCACGCGAGCAGAGCTTATATGCTCCGAGAATGGACACTGCACTAGTGATATAAAACACACACACAGGTCTTTTAACTTAAGCAATATTTTTAATAAGGAATAGTCTTATAATATTCTCACTGACAAAGTAGGGTAGATTTAAATAAATAAAAACGAAATTTAAAAAAAGACAAACGAAAAATAAATGAACTAACTGTAATAGCCTAAATAAAGAACACGGTAGCAATAACAATTTCAATAAAAACATCACAAATTTCTATTAATATTTCGCAGTAGATTAATTTAGATGGATAATAACGGGTAAAAAGGATAATACATTTTGTTTCTATTATTCTATTTTCCACAATGTCAAAGCAACGCAGCCTAACCCAAAATACAAGCTCAGGCATGCACTTCTGTCCATACAAACTCCGCTGTTCTGCGCTCTAGCCTGAGAATACACCCGTTGCAGGAACACTTTTAGTAGTCCAAGAAGAAGCAAATATATTTATTAAGTAGCTATACCGAAGTTATCTGTTAAGTATTATATTTCACCAGACTTGATAGTGTAAAACATATTCAAGCGCGAATGAGAACCGTTTCGAGGGGGATGCCAGGTGTGCAAAAAAAACAAAAAAAAAGCAAATATTCGAATGTCACATTTTCAAATCGAATACCAACCCACCGAACGAATATTCGAATATTTGGGTCCAGCCCTACATGTGCATGACGTCATCGTCTTCAGAGATTCGCGCTTTTGTTCTTTACACAGAGACCGTTTTCAAAAACTTGCCCTTTAAAACCCGTTTACAAAAGTTTGCGTTTTCAGGCACCCAAAACCCGTTGTCGTGTAAAGGAAAGGCCAAAACGCATTCAAAGTTTAACGTTTTTAGTTGAAAATGGTGTCGTGTAAAAAGCCCCTCAGAGATCACTCAAACAAACAGGAACGAAAGCATTTAAAAAGAAAAAATCAATCAGTGGGTATCGAAAATACTACTGGTACTGCATAAACGCTGGTACCGTCAACTTTTTTTTTTTAGTACAGTGTGCCGTCTTGACTTCTTTGCTCTCTTTCATTAATTCCACTTTGAATCTTGTGCAGAAATGGAAAAGCCGAATTAGAGAGATCTCTCTCTCAACGTCGGACCTGATACGATTCAACATGCTCAATTGGCCGAACTTCCACCGACGTAAGCCTGACTAGAGCCGACGTGTGGAAAACACCACAAAAATTTGCCTGACCGACGCTCACCAATGGCCTCACGACCGACCGTCGGCTTGGTGTGTGACGGCCCTTACAGGCACTGCCAAAGAGAGGAAAAGTACTGCAATGCACTCAACTTTTCGTGAGATTTCCAGAGGGATGAACAATACACAATGATTTACACAAACAATAAATATAACAAAAATAAAAGCTTATTCTAATTAAGCAAAAAAAAAAAAAACACTAGCATTTTGACGAGTACTGTTCATATTTGACCTCAGAAAAACATTACATTTACAGCAAAGGCTGTATGCTTATTCTTTTGTAAGGCTGTATAGACCACTGAAGCAGTCCGAATCAGAATTGCATTCTACTCTGTATTTCAGAGCGGTTATGAGAGCATTTAGTTATTGTGAGTGAGTCACCTTTGAGCAGGGGAAGAGGTGTGAGTTCGATTGGTTTGCCCTGAGAGCGGAACTGTGAGGAACTCTGAGAACGTTTCTGCTTGGCCTTCCGGACAGACTTCCGGGAAAATCCGTCTACTTTATCCACTGATGGAGGAGTGGTGGCTGCGGAGGACATAGCCCTGGAAAAGAGAGAGATATGTGTAAGAGAAGTCATTAACACAAGTTTGCCACACCCTACACAAAAACACGTCACATTATTTAAAAATAAATAAATAATCTAATCAATGCTCCAAAATTGCATGTGAATGTGTTTGGTATGTGTAAAGAATATATAATCCTGGGTACATGAGAACAAGGGTTATTATAATGTCCCATGTAAGATCTTAAATAACCTCAGCTTTCAAAATGAATCGTCTCCCAGGATCATATGATCACAAACATTTAAATATACTTCCTTGAAGTTACCACCGTAGGCTCATTTTGCCAGCATCATTGAGGCCCTTTGTTAAGGGATTAATTTGCTCACTTTTGTTTGGAAATGACCCTATATAAAAGTGGCCGATTCTAATTGTGCTCATCAAGTTTTGACTTTGCTATTGATTTCACAAATTACACAGAAATGCTGGGAAAATATTTCCCAATCATAAACTTGAACAACTTTGTGAAAGAGTGTGTCTATGTATGAACCCAGATTTGGTGTAATGATGAATGCAAGTTTAAAAAGTCGGTTGTATTGGAGTCTTTAGATCAGTGATGTGTATATATACTATCTTCTAAAGCTTTTTGCAGGACCAGTGTAAGCAAGCAGCAATAAAACCAGGCCTGGCTGAAATTTCAAAGTTTGCAATTCAAAAGCAACTGTAATTACACAACAAACCACAAATGGCTAAAGGAAGGAAATGTTGTGGTATAAAATGAAAATCTAGCCAAAGATGTAAATAAAGGCAGGAATGCAGACTACGATGAAGGACAAATTTATCATGAGCAAAATTCAAAAAAAGAAATGACCCTGTTGTGATGGAAGGCGTGTAGAATACAGCAGGATACTGACTCTGTTAACTGTACAAGTCTGGATCAGGCTTTTGCACAAGTCTGCTGTAACTGAAAGTAATGAAATCATTCCAATTGATGAATCTGTTCAACAAACAGTGTTTACCATGAACCCTAAATAAAGTGATCGGGTTGATGTGCACGCGTCACAACCTTCAAATTGGATTTGATCTTTCGACATGCACACACTGCACAAATATACAGTTACCCGCTGTTGGCACATACTAACCATCCTCCAACCATTTCTTCTTTTCTTTGTTTTAAAAAGCAGACTTTATATTTATCCATTTCGGGTACTAATTAGGAGATAAGCACGATGAAGCTTTGTGGCTTGCTGCTTAAATTTATAAAGCACAGTAAAAATTCCCCTTCCTGTGACCAAAACGAGGCATCTGTGGAGTCTGAAGAAAGGACTGGTGGGACAATGTTGTCATTACGCCATTTCTAACGTCCAGCGCAGTTTCAGTTTATAATCCAATCAAGTGTTTACATGCCCTATGAAACAGATTGGAAAAGGTTTAAACCTCCCCTTACAATCCGAATGAAATTTCAATCGGATTTGGCCAATTCATTCCGAATTACATTGTTAGATCATGTGATTATTCTATTCCGGCTAATCTACTGCTCCGATTTACAATCAGATTATTAAGGTCCATGTAAACGCCCCTTTAGAAATGTTTAACAGCAAGTAAACAGGAAGACAGAGATGAAAAACCTTAAAAAAAAGGCCAAGGAAGGAGAGAAAGACCACCTAAACTTTCTCTCTGTTCATGAACTCAAAAAACTCAAACTCAGTTCTTTTTTAAATGCAAAATCTCTAAGCAGACACAAGTAAATTTGCAAAAAAATTTGCTTTTTCCCCCTCCAATATCTGAAGCCGGTATGCTCTTTAATCTGACCACTTGGAGCACTTTGATATTTCTGTCCCAGAGGTTTAAATTAGCAGGCATCAAAGGAGTGAGATGCTGCCAATGTCTACCGATGACATCCTATAATGCTGCACTGTGCGGCCCACCACAAACAATAGGCCTATCACCCCTTTTCTGAGCCACTTCTCCTGTTCTCAGACACGACAGGCCTGGCAGTATCACTACCTGTAAAAAGAATAAACCTTCTCTCTCAAGTTCAAGAGCAAAGAATTTCACATTCAAGAAACAATCGCACAAGAGAACATTGACAAAAACACATAAGGTCAGTAGAAATGAATAAACAAGCAGTCATTGTGGTTGGGACTCTGAGAATGTACCGAGATGGGATTTAAATAAACTGTATTACAATAATTTTTAATATATTATACAATATTTTTAATACCATGAAAAAAAAACTTCATTAATGAGAAACTAACACAAATCAACATTGAGGGAAAAAAGACCACTCCCAAAACTAAAACAATGTGCTTAATAATTGACATAAAAAAAATGTACACATACAAATTTGAATTGCTCTAAAATAGGCTTACTTGCAAAAATATTTCATTATCTTTATTTGTAAGATTCACGAGGCAAGATCAGCGAAAACCCTTTGTAATGAAAAGGCTGAGAGGAGCCAATTCATGTTCCTGTCCCGTCGTAAAGTTCGGGTTTGACATTTACAGTGAAAGATTTCTGTATGCAAGCAAGGTGACACTGATTACACACTTCTGCAAAATATCAAGGAATGGCAATTTACTCAACCAACCAATGAACCATTCTTGATAGATAGATAGTCTACACATCTTGCAATCTCTATTGCAGTGACACTGAGCTATTTTACGAAATCTAGTGAAAGATAAGCCCAGTTATCAATGATGTTTGGTGATCCAGCTCACCTCTGTATAAAGATCTGCGGTATAAAAACATCCTAGGGCTTATTAACAACTTTATAAACTGACAAAAGTGAACATGGCAACCAATCTAGGAAACACTTATGCCCAGCCATTAATCCAAAACACTCTGCCACTGACTGATGCCCTAATCTATATAACCAGCTATTTAGAGATAACCTTTCCCAATAGTTTTGACTGCAGGTCACCAAAAACAACCAGTCAGAGTGAAATCTACTCATGGGATGTGATGAAATATTGTGACTACCAGACTGCCGGGCTGCAGCTGAAGTAAACTAGACCATGGAAAAAGGGCACACAGAGGCACAATGCCACTGAGCCAAAGCAAGAAGTTGGCACAGACAAGTGAAGTGATGTTCGGAACTGCTTGTATTTGGTGGGTTAGTCCATAACGAACAGACAGTTCTGAGATGCACAAGAGCAGTTTAGCACAGTGGTTGCTTCTAAAAGGACAGAAAAAAGTGGAAGCCTCAAAAATTGTACAGTCCACATGTGTGCAGATGATGCAGGTTCGTGATCTCCTGATGGACCTAACACACTTACAAAATACACAAGCAACTGACATAGACCCACTGCATTCCAGAACACCAATAAAACAAAAACAGATGAAGAACAAGCTTTCCTCGTGGATTTTCACTCATCCACCCATTCAAATGATTCTTTACAGTCAGAAATGTCTGGGAAACATTAAGAGTACGGTTACATTTTTTTTATTTTTTTTTTACTTTTAGGTACACAAATACTAAAAACTCTGTATAAGAAGTGTCTTTGGACCTTAGCCTCATTTGACATATTTACTTGGGTATATGAAACATCCAAGCGAACCGGATCTAAACTTGAGCAGGAGAGGCAAGAAAAAAAAAACCCTTCAAATATTCAATTTACCTTGATGTTTTCGATGTGAGGAGCTGATATGGGTGTTTTAACCGTCTTTCCTCCTTCAAGGCCTCTTGAAGCAGCAGAAAAATAAAAATAAAGACACAAAATCTGTTTTTGGCCTTAAAAACTGCCAAACCCACAGCAATAATCCCATCAAACACTCAAATTTCCGACGATAGAAAAAGATCCAGCTGAAATATAAACATCCCCGGGAATCTCTTTATGTCCACACACCGCGACTATAGGTTATTTGTATCCAGAAAATATGTTTTATTGGGGAATATCGGTCCCTTTTTCGCCCTATTGTCAATATTACTGGGCTGAGTCCATGGCACACATAACACGGACGCGCTCTAGCCTGCTGGGCCGGGTTCGGGCCTACAACGCCACGCCATTGGTCGGTTTGAAGATTCCTCGGAACGTGATTGGGCGATGTAGGTGGCAATCACCACGCAGGGGAGGGAAAAACTCCAAGGCTTCTCTAACGATGAATAGAGAAGTTGGGTTGAATTGTGTGCGAACAGGAAAGAGAGTCACCTTACTAGTATGTCTTATTGATCTACTATTTTAATTAAAACATGTTTCATTACAAAAAACAACAACTATATAATAAATATAACTATTCGTATTCGTGACTTTGGGCATACTAAGTTTATTAAGGCACTAACATGTGCACAGCGCAACCTATGTATTGTGAAAAGCGCTATACAAAAAAACAAAATTTGAATAATTTTTTTTATAAATAACAATAAATCTTTATTCAGAATGGGGAAAGATTTTACCAAAAAAAAGAGGAAATAATCGATCTCTTCAGGAATGAGGTTAAACCTGTATGAGAGCCCAACCCTTATGAGGAGCGTCTCATGCCAAAGAAGAGGCCACCTGGCGAGAACTATCAGCACATCGCACGAGCATTAGGATCATATGGTACCTTTTACGTTCTGCTGCGGTTTCGTATGTTTCAGGAAATGAGTGACGACTCGAGTCGAGCACGAGCGCGTATGCACGCACGTCAACGCGTAGCCTACACGAAGAATGGCTAGTTACGCAACTTAAAAGTTCAGGGCTGTTTTTTTTTTTCAATGAATTTCAAATATTCAATCAGTCTTCTGGGCTTTGAAACATTGGAAAATAAAACCTATTTTTTTAGTGTCTTTGTTTAATTATAAACGAACATGTTAAAGGTTCTAAATCAATTAAATTAAATATGTGTAATTTGATATTTAGACCAAAAGCAGTGTGTCATAAAATACATTTACTGTTTTTAACCTGCCCGTTATTCGTTTAATATCCTTTTAACGCTCATTTGTTTTCATTTTAATTTAATAAACAACATTTGCTTGCAGGGGATTTTGGGGAGGATTTTTAATTTCAGATTAAAGTTACCATTAAATCAAAATGTAAAAGAAATTGTATGGAATAGTGCAGTTTTTAATATAAAATTTTTTGCTTTTATTATTATTCTGTATTTATTATAAACACATTTGATTACCTTAAAAGAGAGACAGTAAATACAGGATGTTTTGAAAATCTTCGGTTTATTTAAGGGCGTTTACAACACACATAGTATCCACAAACCCCACGCGAATGACAGCTTCTCAATTTCGCTCAGCTGTCATTTCCTGTGCTAGATGCCAAAATACCAAATTCACATTATGTTTGTTTTGCAACATTGTTCAATATTATTGAGGGTGAGGCAGTTTCCGAAAGCTATTGGTGGAGCTGTTGTGGCATGTCTTATGTTCAGCATATTAAACTTCACCAGGCTTGCATTACTTCGGAAATCTTAGCTGGACTCATATCATCTTTGTATAAGGTACTCTGAAAGTGCATGACTGGGGAGCTTATAAATCTCAGAGACAAATGCTGCCTGTTTAAACCTCACATTTACATTTCACAGCACACTCAGTTGTTATCCAATAAAATAAAATGTGAGAATATGAATAAGAGCATCAGAGACTTTGATATCAAGGCATCCTTCTTTTGTGTTTCATCAAAAACTTTTCTTGTTTTTACCGTTTACATTTTTAAAGGTTCTTATGTGTTGGCCCATAGTTACCTGATAAAATAATAACAAATACAGAACATGCAGTTTTTGATAGATACTTTTGTAAAAAAGATTTTTTGCTAAGAACATAACCACGATTTATGACCATAACGAATGTAAACCCTTTGCATAGGGAGAACGCTGACATAGTATTGTTAAGGTTGTAATCTCCATCGATTAGAAAGTGCTCCTGAAATTGTATCCCAGTGATCCTGATGCCTTCTTGACAAACAAAAAACCTTTATATATATAATATGAATCCCCATTCACTAATTTAAATTGTTCTCAGATTTTGATTCACAATTTGTGTAATGAGTATGTCGCAGAGAATAACACATTTTGGAAAGAAAAACAAGCTGTTCAATTTATGGTCAGTAAACACAGGAGACAATTTTAGTTTTTTCACATCATGTGTTCTACCTCAAAAATTAATTCTGAAATGCTGCTAACAAAACATAAGAAAAGTAATGTCCTTCACAGTTTTCATAAGAGTTTTTGCTGGACAAATAGACAACCGTTGTAGCGATTTGTTAATAACTTGGTAACACTTTATTCTGATGGTCCCTTTTGAACATTCTACTGACTATAAGTAACTTTGCAACTACGTGTCAACTAACCCTAACCTAACAGTCTACTAACACTCTTATGAGAGTTAGTAGACATGTAGTTGCAACGTTACTTATGGTCAACAGAATGTGTTAAAAGGACCATCAAAATCAAGTGAAGCCACAACTTACATTTTAAAACCACAAAAGACTGTTAAAACCGTATATTAACTATAATAAGGTGGAAGATTTAAACAGATTTACCCCCCCCCCCCCCCCCCCCCCCCCCCCCCAAAAAATCTGTTACCTTCCATTTGTGAAAGAAAAGACAGAGGGTAGGTTTGTGCACTTTACAATTTCTCTGAGATTTTTGTCAAATAACCCATTTGTTTCAGTGCCAACTCTCTCCTGTGCAGTATATGTGATCATGCGAGTTTTGACCGGTCTTTCTTTGTAGCTTGTTTTCTGTGAGCTTTAGTTTTGAGCTGCATGGAGGAGATGCTTTTCAGAGGATCTTTCTTCCCCACACTGATTTCCTCTGCTCCCGCCTTCCACTGCAACAACTGGCCATCCTCCCCGCACGTCAACAGACATCGTGCGATCGCATCCCACTGGAAGCATCTCACTGTAGCTGAATGACCCCCTTTAAGGGATTTAATGAATTTCAGACCACTCCCACTGCAGTCCAGGAGGTGGAGCTTTCCATTATTACTCCCTCCTACTAAAAGAAGACGCTCCTCATCTGACATCCATGAACCGCCCACAAAGTACTCGAGTGAGGCTCCATCAGGGAGCTGGACAAGTGTTCGGGCATCAGCCGAACTCACAAGGGTCAAAGTGTCATCGCTGTCTGGGCGAGCCACATCCCACAGGTGTAGCCCCTCATCATGAGTCAGACAAAGCAGCTGGTCAAGATATTTGCCTGTTAATATAAGAAATAAAATTATAGTTTAGGGTTCTGGGGAGTACAAATATGTTGATGTCCGACATATGATTTCAAATCGACATTAAAACTCAGCATTTTCAGATGTTTTTTTTGTTAAATCTTAATTAAAATAGCTAATATGAATATACAAAGGTCTACAGGGTTTCCACATATTTTAACCAATACATTTAAAGTGACTGTACTTAGAAAGGGCAATTTCTAGTTAAATCTTACAGCAATACATTACTATTATTACTATTACTATATATATATATATACAAGTTCAAGTTTATTGTCATATGCATATTAGTACAGAGTACCACAGCAATGAAATACAAAGTGCCTTAGCACTCTCTCAACACCAGTCAATAAATAATTAAAATTTAGATTAAAATTTAAACATCTGCTGATTCTGCTCAAACCTCAACCCTCCTTCCTCTTGTACTATCGTTCAGTAGCCTTACAACCTGTGGGTAAAAACTGTCCCTAAAACGTGATGTGCGTGTTGGGATGCTCTGCAAACGTCTCCCTGATGGAAGTTGGGAGAAGAGGTTATGTGCCGGATGACTAACATCCTGTATAATACCTAGTGCCTTCTTTGTGCTGCGTTTCCAATAAATGTTTTGGAGCGATTCTAATGGAACCCCAATAATTTTGGATGCAGTTTTAACCACCCTTGTCAGTAGATTCAATTCACGTAGCCCTGCCAAACCACACTGTAATATTACCTGTCAATATACTCTCAATTGTACAGCGGTAAAAATTTTGTAAAATGTTGAGTGACATACCATATTTCTTGAGACACCTCAAGAAATAAAGCCTCTGATGTGCCTTCTTAATGGTACAAGTGATATGAAAAGACCATCGAAGGGAGTCTGAAATATGGATGCCTAAAAATGTAAAAGTATTAACAATTTTGACTGCAGAGTTATTAATGTAGACAGCTGCATGTGTGGGTTTATATCTTCTAAAATCTATGATGACCTCCTTTGTTTTCACCACATTAAGGGACCCATTTGTTTCCTGTGCCTAACTTGAACATATTACACAGTCTCATTATTTATTTAACAAAAATAAAGCCAAAATGGAGAAGCCATGTGTGACAAAACTAAGTACACTCTATGATTCAGTAGCTTGTAGAGCCACTTTTAGGAGCAATAACTTGAAGTAATTGTTTTCTGAATGACAGTATCAGTCTCTCACATCGTTCTGGAGGAATTTTGGCCCGCTCTTCTTTGCAACGTTGCTTCAGTTCATTGAGGTTTGTGGGCATCTGTTTATGCACAGCTCTCTGAAGGTCCCGCCGCAACATTTCAGTCGGGTTGAGGCCTGGACTTTGATTGGGTCAGTGCAACACCTTGATTCTTTTCGTTTTCAGCCATTCTGCTGTACATTTGCTGGTGTTCTTGAGATCATTGTCCTGATGCATGACACAGTTTCAGCCAAGGTTTAGCTGTCGGACAAATGGCCTCACATTTGACTCTAGAATACTTTGGTATATGCACTGTGCAGAGGAGTTCATGGTCGACTCAAAGACTGCAAGGTGCCCAGGTCCTGTGGCTGCAAAACAAGCCCAAATCATCACCCCTACACCACCGTGCCGGACAGGTGAGGTGTTTGTGCTAATATGCTGTGTTTGGTTTTTGCCAAATGTGGCGCTGTGCATTATGAGCAACTTTGCAAACCTAAGCCGTGCTGCTGTGAAGAAAAGCAGCTTTCTCCTGGCAACCCTTCCAAACATGCCATACTCGTCCCGTCTTTTTCTAATTGTACTGTCATGAACTTTAACATTTAACATGTTAACTGAGGCCTGCAGAGTCTGAGATGTAGCTCTTGTTTTGTTTTTTCAGTTTCTCTGAGCACTGGACCCTGGGGTGAATTTGCCGGGACGTCCACTCCTGGGAAGATTGGCAACTGTCTTGAATGTTTTCCACTTTTTGAATAATCTTCAAAAATGTTATTGATTTTTGAAATCACCCTTGTTCTCTACGTCACAAACATGTTATAACCAGTCATGTCGCGTGTGGGCTTTAGCATATCATTAACTGTCTCAAGAGAAGCCAGGTTATTCCGGTATATTTTTCTGTTCTGTTTAGCAATATAGCGGGTGAATTATGTATATAATGTATATTATGATGAACTAGGCAATATGCCTTTCTCCACTGACGTTCTATGTTGTTCAAAGCATTTCTAAGGATGATGATTTTTAGAAAGCAGCTGTCTGACTCTGAGATGGTGAAAAGGAACATGGTTTGTGTAACATTAGCAACACATTATAAGCTGTTTGATAACGTAGTCAAGCCAAACGCTAATCATATCAATAAACGTTATGTGTCCGACGGTGGAGCGATACATAAATACACCACCATTCTGATACATCGACTTGACTTGATAGACGAGCTTGTATAATTCGATTTTCCTCTTCTTCTGAATCAGTTTCTGGTTCAAAATTATATGGCTAAATTAAACCAGTATTTCCACTTGCCATCATGCAGCGTTTACTACAGTAAAGTTGACCAAGTGGATCAGGTATCCTGAGCTGCTGTGAGTGAGTGGAGGCGGGGCTAATTTGCATATTCCCAGTTCCATGTATAATAGATGAAGCAAAGGTGTCATGTGTTGTTGTTCATCTGAGGTTGTATTTACCTAATTTTAAGGGCCAAGGGCCAAATTATATTTTTATTATGTCCTAATACGTAAAACCATAGAATTAAAAAGGGTGTACTTTCTTTTTCACATGACTGAAAAAAATAAAAAAATATATATATTAGGGCTGTCAAATGATTAATCGTGATTAATCACATCCAAAATAAAAGTTTTTTTTACATAATATATGTGGGTGCACTGTGTATAATTATTTTATATATATAAATACACACACATGCTTGTATATATTTAAGAAATATTTTCATGTATATACTGTATATAGATTTATATATAATTTATATTATATATAAATATAAATATTTTATGTATAAATAATATTTTTTTCTTAAATATACATGCATGTGTGTGTATTTATATATATACAATATAATTATACACAGTGCACCCACATATATTATGTAAAAAAAACTTTTATTTTGGATGTGATTAATCGTGATTAATCATTTGACAGCCCTAATATATATATATATATATATATATATATAAAACTAAAAAAAAGAACATTAAAAAAGAAAATTCATACTATAGCTATTTTACACCATACCTAGAAAAAAACATTCTATATTATTTTAAAGTCTAAAAATGTCATAGAAAAAAGAGAAAATTTCCAGGCCTGGTTATCCCAATTTAACAGCTAAGCATTAAGAGAAAAAAATATTATATATAAATTATTATTTAATATTAATAATTATTATTATTATTATTATTATTATATTAAAAAAATGTTTTACAGGCCTGGTCATCACAATTTAACAGCTAAGCATACGGTGAAAAATAAATTCTATATATACTTAATAATACAAAAAATATTTAATAATAAATTTGTTTTACAGGCCTGATCATCACAAGTTAAAAATTCTAATATTTTCCATGATCAAGGGAATTCTGTCTACATGATGAAATACAAAAATATCGCTCAGTCAGGTGTGCTGTTACTACCTACCTGTCCAGCAGAGGGAGCTTACAGTGGATTCACAGTTACAGGTGGTGACAAGAGCGTCATCCTCTCCACCCAGACTCAGATCAAACACGTTCACAAGTCCATCTGTGGCCCCAGAAGCCAAACGCTCCGCCTGCTGTGGGTGGAACTTCACCGCCGTGATGTCATCACTGTGCGATTCTGAGTAAACTCCCAGCAGACCGCCCATCTTAGAGCCCGACGCACCTCCATCCTGAACCATACGGGCATCCCAGAATACTAAAAAACTCTCCTCCTCTATCTGCTCTGTGCCTGCGCACAGCACACGGTCACTACAGCTCACGTCAAACGAGCAGTACGCATGTGTCGAATCACTGCGAAACACCTGGGTGGCATTAGAACCAGGCTGTCGGACGTCCCAGCACCTCACTGTCCCATCGGCCGAGCCGGTGAACAGCAGGTGAGGGGACAGGTGAGAGAAACGGACCCCACACAGAGGAGCCGTGTGACCCTGGAACTCTCCCACCAGGCGGAGCGTTTCTCTGCAGTGCAGGTGCACAGAGTAACTGGAGCAGCACACAGCCAGCAAATCTGACCCACTGGATGCAAGAGAGAGGTCCAGAATGTACGTGGCCTCACTGGGCTCCAGTCTCCTGGCGATGGAGAGAGTCCTGAAGGTGTCCTCGAGGGCATCCATGATTGTCACCAAACACCCTGGCATGTTACAGGAAAAGAGTACTTTGTCATTTCTTAGGTGCCTTTATCCAGTGGCATAAAGCAGAGGTTCTCTACTGGTCAGCGAATCAAGCATGAAACCAAGGAAATTGAAGTTAAATTTAAAACAATAAATGTAAATTTCTTAATTGTTTTATGAATGAGAAATAATTTAAAGTAACAATACAGATCATAATATAATTATATTTAAATGTTTACTTTTAAGGACTGTTTTGTTGCTAATTGATGCCAAATCTGGGTCCTGTAGTAAAACCAATTGAGAACCACTGATTTACTGTACTATGTATTACAAGGACAATCACCTGAAGTAAAAAAAATATATTTTAGATGCCACTGACCCCCAAAATATGATCATCCTTGTGCAAGGAACCCCTATTCTAAAATTTAAAAGGCAGCTATATATTTTCATGTATAAAGACGTAATTTATATTGTGAAAAATATTATAAATAGGTGTAAAATATTATTTTGAAAATATTTATTCTATTCAATTATTACATAATCAAATGTATTTATTTAGTTTAATTAAATTTTGTATCTACATTATTATTTATTTTTTACCCCTGACGCCAATTTGAAAACCCTAGATCATAGACAAAATGTTTTTAACCCATAATCTACAATAAATTATACAAATAAATGAATAGAAATCACTAAAACTGATCTGACTCAAGCCAAGACATGTAAGCAAGTGATGCAGAATAATTGACAAAATCATAGCTGAGCCATTCCACCGAAAGGGTGACATTTCTGTCCCCAGGACATTATATGTATAAAAATGCATGAAAATTAACACTAAAATACATTTTATTATTAATCAAAATGTCCTGCACATTAAGCTAACTACAAATTTAAAATGTATAATTAAAAACATTAATAAAACTACATAGAACACTAAAAAATAGCATTTTCTGCATGTCCCCACTTTCTATCTCTAAACTTTACTATGAAATTTAATTATTAAAATCCATGAGAAAAAAATATTGTATCTAATATTTTAGATAAAACACACATTTATATATTTTAGACAGAAACACCCACCTATGGCATGCTGCACGGGAAGGAGCAAAAGACACCCGCAACCCTCTCTTTTATCCCTTTTTTTGTCTTAACTTCCCTCCCTCTCTCCTTTTTTCTCTTTCCACCTCCTTTACTGTGAAGTACTACTAGCACATAGTAAATCACTTCAACACAGAAATCTTATGCACACAGTCATGTACACTCTCTCTCATACACACACACACACGCATGGCATGCACACACATATGGACACTCCTGTTACCCAATGTTCATTCCTGTTACCAAGTGTTCATTCCCATTACTATTTTTTTTTCTTCTAAAAAATGTTAAACCACTGTTTTTAATAGTTTTGTTTGGTCCATCATTTATACAATGGTTTAATAAATTAAATTATTTAAAAAAATTATAATCTTGAAGCTTCGGTCTTTTTTAAAATGAAAAAAATGGCTTTGTGTTTTTTATTAAAATACACCTTGCCTTAATATACAGGGATTTTTTTACTCACAAATATCAATTATTTGAACAAAGGCTACAACCAACAATTTCTTTAAAATAAACACTTTCTTGTGGAGAAAACAAAGGAATTAATAGACATGCTTTTAAACATGCTTTTTAAATGGCACATGAGTTTCGGTAACAGGACTGAGAAAACATGCGTCCATCTTCTGCTTAGAAACCTTGTAAAAAATAAATAAAGTTGCCTGAGATTGACCACTGCAGATTTTGAATAGTTAAATGTGTGTAGTATTAGATTCAGTGTTGAAAAAAATAAAATAAAGTTTTTTTTTAAGTGTTACAACAAGCAAATGTCACCCATTCGGTGGAATGGCTCAGCTATAGTTTCTAACATGACAGCCGAGATGAAAGTGACTGATTCATTACATATTTAGTTAAGTTGAACTAAAACACACATAAGTAATTAGTAAGGTAGTAAAAACCTTTCCGTTTTAATTAAAAGATAAAACAAATTACAGTACAAAACACTCACATGTGATTGTTATTTAACGGCCATCAGTGTGTCACCTTCTCAGCTGCTCCCGGAAACACAGTGACGCAGAACATTAGTTCCGCGGACACAACTTACGATAAACAGGCTTAATTTTGTTTTAAAACTAAAATAACTGTAATTCACTTTTTTATGTATAAATATGAGACACGATGACATTATTATTTGCATTCGTGTCTAACATGAGAAGAGGTAAGAAACAGAGACTTGAGCGCTTGAGCCGCCACGAGATGGCAGTGTTTCTCTGTATTATAAAATGAGAAATGTTATAACGCAAATGTTGTACCTAGTAGCCTACACAATGCACGCATATCATATTTAATCGGTTAAATTTGTATTTTCAATTACATATATTCATGAAAATGTTCAACTTGTTTTGCATATCATGTCAAAAGAAATTGTATATATTATAGAAAATTACAGTAACTAGGCCTACTACAACTGTCGAAAACTGGTGGAGAAGATCAGACAGGATTTAATAACTAGGACATATTGTAGTCTAGGAAATAAGAGTATAATTTTGACTAGGGTATCATTGTGTTGAGAAAAGAGGATGTTTTTTCCTTTGTCCGCCCGTCGCCTTTGTTAAACTCCCAAAAGGATACAAGCAGGAATCAAACTTGACATCTGAAACTACAATTAGCATTGTCATGAGATAGAAAAACTGAAGTGTTTTGCCGACTGAAGCGATACAGCAAGCCAACGTTGACCTTTATGATCATATTTCCAAAAGATCCTGGTCTTTATGCCTGTACATAGATATCTATGATGCCTGTAGGGCACATTAAAGTCCCAAAGGGACATTTTAAGTATTTGACATGAGATATAAAGCTAAACCTTTTGAGCTCCAAAGTGTGTACGTGTGTGTGTAAGATATGCTCCTGTTATCTCCTTTGAGTGTATTTGTGGCTGAATGCATATTAGTGTGGTCGAGGGACGTGGGAGAACGGCGCGAGGCCGGTGGCGTGATTAATGATGAACGACACACGTGTCTCGTATCTCTCACGTCCCTCGACCTCGTCCTGCTCGCCACAATTAGCAAAGAGATGTGTATTGTGAAGAGTACAGTGTGTGCTGAGTAGGTGCACACACTGTACTCACACACACCTGTGCCAACAAGCTAAGCAAAAATAACCAGCCTTTAACCCTATAAAGCCTATTGTATCATACTTGCATGAGTTTGATACATGTCCTCTAAATTATCAACATGATCTTTTTTTGCCGTGAAATCTTCAATAAAGTAAACGTAAAAATGACCTTTATATTGTTAAAAAATTCAATAGGAACATTTACTGTACTGAAGCAAGTTATGTCTAGTTCAGTGGTTCCCAACCTGTCCTCACGGCACCCCAACACTGCACGTTTTCTTTATCTCCCTAATCAAACACACCTGATTTAACTCATCAGCTCATTAACCCATGTGATAATGAGCTGATGAGTTGAATCAGGTGTGTTTGATTAGGGAGATAAAGAAAACGTGCAGTGTTGGGGTGCCGTGGGGACAGGTTTGGGAACCACTTGATTATCCACGTATCATTTTTTTGGATTGCATTGCATTATATGTTTTGCTCTCACAATTAGAGCTTTGATTATGAATCTAAACATTTAAATATCTACAAATAATTGGGAGATATAAAGTGACAACTGATATTTATATGCATTTAAGTAGTCTTCTATACAGTTATAAAGATCTCATTGATTTACATTACAAGCTATCAGAATTTAAACTTACTTCAGTTTGAGCCTCTGAATAAAACTATATTTTTCCTCGAGTATGAGCTCAATATTCTCTCACTGAATATATCATACTGTATGAGCCATAAAATCCTGATGTATTAGATTTTGTGGAAACTCATCTGAAATACTGTACAATCTACTGATCGCCATGTGCTTCATTAGCGTTTTGAATTAACACAAATACATTTTACTAATATATCACATAGTTAAACCGTGAATAGTCTAAGAGCAGATAGTTTTTGTAATCTGAACTACAAAGGCACATCTGGCTAAAACATGCTCACACATGTTCATTAATATTTCAGACATTACAGAGAGCATATTGATCTCAGCAGGAACATTCAAACGTCTTGTGGAACTGTGCTTATTAAACCCAGTCATATACTTCTGTTAAGATTTTAATATTTTCTTTATTTTTTTCTCAAAAACAGACATAGTAATAGTTTTTTTTGCTTTTGATTGAGCATATTATTCAAATCCAATCAAAGATCATCAGATAACTGCTATGAAAGCATTGAACAGAGCTTCATAACAAGCCATTTTATGAACATAAGGCACGGGTCACCTTATAACACTGAATTCATTAGTGCATCGAGTTTTTAGCCTTGAGGGAGTGTAATTCTTCCGGTGTCAAGCGCTGGGTGAAGGTCAGCTGATTTTTATTAGGTCTGAACGTTCAGTCCGAGATTTAAATTTAGGGTATTTTTAATATTTGCAGGTTTTACAATATATGAGAATTTACAATATCAGAATGCCTCTAACAATATTTAAAGATGGAAAAGTCATTAATATTTTTAGATTAATTTTTTTTTTTTTTTACATAACAGGAAGAATCAGGGCTCCAGAAATAACCATTTACACAAACACACATACAGTATCCAAAGCTTCTGAGACAGATTTGGTAAGACTTTAAACAATTCTACTCAGTGATTTTTACAAAGAATTAAACATCTAAAAGAAATTGGGAGGACAGGGCACCAGACTAACTTTTTTTACTAGGAGCGCTGTTGCCCCTGACTGAAAATTTTAGGAGCACAAGCAGAAAATTTAGGGGCACACCTTAAATCAGCTTGCAATGCAATTATTTAAATTTCCCCCAAAATAACTGTAATACTGACAAATTCTTTAATAATAAAGAGACTTAACGTACAGATATTACGATATGCAGTTTTATTTTGAGTTCACAGGGCTCCAGACTCAAATTTGAGGGCAGCGTCACCTCAAATGAGAACTCACACTGAGTAAAAAAAAAAAAAAAAAGCACTGGGGCTGGTAGCACTGGGGCTGACAATAAATCACGAAGCTTAATTTAGGGTGTAGATGAAATTAACTTTTGTTATTATTATCATTCATAATGTCTTAATATTAATTAAAAAACAAAAGGAGTGAAAAAATGTATATTAAGGAGTGAACATAGCCAATAAACATCCTACTGTTTACAATGTTTTTTTTTTTTTTTTATAAGTGTTTAAATAAGAGTTATCCAACATCTTAAAATTTTTAGTTTTAGGACAATCTTTGAAGGATGAACAAAAAATGTGTTGGTCATCACATAAAAAATAAATTAAAAAAAGCATTTATGATAGTTTTGAAGTGCTAGAAAAGATGTGTAGGCTGCGTTTGACTATTTCTGTCACATTATCATATTTATGGTTAGAGTTACTTACTACATTAGCCTAAATCCATGGTGAATGTTGCTGATTTGTGGACTGAAAGCCTTCTATAAGTTTCCACGTCAGCACTGTTTGATCTGATATCTATGGTTTATAACAGAACTCTGCGCCGAATCGGAATGTTTCTCACTGGATCTCGTAGCGATGATGTTATTAATTCTGAGGCGAATTCAAAGGATTTCTTCACTGGATCTCCTAGTAACAGTGTCGCGTGAGCGAGATCGGCCCGCGACCGGCAAGTTCGGGTCTTTATTTTACTGTCAATGGTTCGGGGCGCTGCTCCATTGATATACATAAGAAAGGCTATGCGCTGCTCTGTTTATTATTGGTCCGGAATAATTAACGGTCCGTGAAGCATAAATGAGTAGCGTATTTTCGTTCCACTTTCATTTTGTTTGCTTTCGCTGCTTGGTAACGAGTCGATAGATCGCTCATTGCTCAGACGCACTGCAGCTTGTGATATTTGTCTCCGTGTCCTTCCCACAGACACGCGCGCTCTCTATTCTTGCCTTCACTCATTCCGGATTCATTGACGCGCCCCTTCCACGCTTAACCATGCGTTTAACGTGAGGCAAATTTACTGGTCGCACATGTGCGACTGGATGTAAAATTCAGTCGCACACTCTCAAATTTTAGTCGCAAAATGCGACCATTTGGTCGCAGTCTGGAGCCCTGGAGGATGTTTGTTGAAATGTAATACATTCCTGAAATGGATATGATGGCAAACTGAACACCAGTGAGTATAACAGACACATTATTTAACATGCAGCTTTTTGGTGAATTACGCATGTAGCCTACTATTACAATATGTGCAAATATTTTGAATTAGCTTTCGTCGTCTAAAATTGAGATTTTTTATATAATTATCAAAAAACTATTTTTAATAGTTTTAGTTTATAATAAGAACACTGCATGAACCAGGATGGACTGAGCAGCAATCTGTCATTTAAATTTGGAACATTTCACTTTATCTTAAACGTTTTCCACATGCTCTGTTCAAATGAAAGAAAGAACAGATGAGAATAATTGTCCGTGCTTATCAAATATAGCAGAGATTTACATAAAAGGCACTGTGTGGTATCTAAATCAGATCTGTTTATTCAGAATAAGCAGTAAAACCAGAGAAAGCCAAATCAAAGGAAATAAAGCACTTTTAAATGAGAGCTTCACCACTGGACCAGTTTCTCAGGAGCTCAATCTAGGTCATGACAGGACCACACGGATTATGCTGCCTTTTCTGTCTGATTATAGGGCAATTTTCTAATATAGACATAGTAAAATTAGTTAAACAGACCTGAGAGCACTACTTTTTAGTAGTTGAATCTTTATCAAATTATATTAAAAATTATTACAAAACATTAAATAAACTAACAAGAAAGAGGATGCATAGAGCTTTTTGAATGATATGCAAACCAATGTTTTTATGGTCTGCATATTCAGTGTAGGGGCTGATGGGAAAAATTACCCCCATAATGGATTTACAGAAAGTACTTCTATTTGGTGATAAACACATTACATAGGCCTGAGAGGGAAAAATGCTACAGTCAAACTACTTCAATCCACAAACATAGACTTCATCAGAAAAATCACTCAGAAAGAGTCGAGGAGTAAAGAAACTAGAACAACTGGTCCAGAAAGCAATGCTCCTCAATGAGGATCTTCTGATATTCTGGCCTAAACACAACCTCCGTCCTTTGTCTCTTAAATAGAACCTCCGCCCTTCAAATGACTGAGATCTGCATTGTTCTAGGTGAAGAGTCAAAAGGTCAACATTGCTCTCCAAAACAATCCTGTTTACAGAAGTGAGGAATTGGGAAGCCACCTTCTCTTTCAGTGGAAAAAGGAACTCGCACTTGAACAAAGACACAAAAGGCCACAGGAAGAATAAAAACACAGCAGTGTCACACAAGCCTGACCTATTATCCTAACGACAACAGCAGGCATCAGAGCAGTGCAATCTGGGAACAGTGCATTTAAATCAGTACCCCAAATTCACCATAACTACACATTAAACTACCTTGACTAGAAGGCAGTTTGAATTATTCATAGGTTTAGTAGCAAACCTGACATTTACTTGCATTTCAACCTGACTGAAAACACAGCTAAATGCTAATAGGGAAAGCATTGCTGATTTTCTTTGCAAAAACAAAAACAAAAAAAAAGGGAATAAAAGCAGACCGAGATATAAAAAGAGCAAGAATCATTCTTATTATGAGCTAGACATGTATTCAATCTAAGAACATAAATGTCAAACTGATTTAATATTTAACATTTTTCAGAATAAATCACTAGTGCATCAACTTTTTAATGCCTAGAGAAACTGGTTCTTAAGTGGTCAGTTCAAGGGATTGTTCACCCAAAAATGAAAATTCGATCATTATTTATTCACCATGTAATTTTTACACTTCTCTCTGGAACGCAAAATATAATATTTTGAGGAACATTGGGAACCAAGTAACATTAGAGCCCATTGAATTAAATTACATACACAAAAACAGACATTTCTCCAAATGTCTTCTTTTGTGCTCCACAGAAGAAAGTAAGTCAATTATGGAACGTTATGAGGGTAAGTCAATGACGACAGAATTGTAATTTTTGTGTGAACAAGTCCATTAAGGCATCTATCATTATAAAAGTCTTCAGAGAAATAGTCCAACCTGCTTTCGATTCGAAACTAAACTGCAACTAAAGTACAACAAAGAACAACGCTGCACCCAACCACTAATCATCATGTTTGGGTGGCCTTATCATTTGACATATGACATTTCAGATTTTATATTGCAAACAAGAAATAAAAGCTGACGTCAGCTTCAGGCGATCCATCACAGAGATTTGCACGAGTCACACATTCGCAAGAAAGATTTCAGTCAACTCTTGATGCAAGAGTTTGAGTCGTCCTACTGTGGCATGAACAAACCTCATCAAAAGTCAATATCATCTTAACTTTATGATAAGAAGCAAAACTGCTTGTCCTGCTTGAGAAAAATATAACAAACCCTATAGGGTAGAAATTTTAGATGAGAATAGACATGCTACTGTACTTTACATGCAACTGCTTAGAAAAGGGCCATAATCTCTGAATCAACACCAAACACAGGTTTTTTGAATAGAAAATCTGCTAAAACTACAGTATAAATGATGGAAAACATATTTGGGGAACATTTGGAAGGTGCAGCACAGTGTTACAGGCTTAAGTCCCATCCAATATTGATTTGAAGGGAAGGGCCTCTGCAGTCCAACTAGGCTCTTATTGGCCGAAAAGATGGATGGTTCTTTCACCCAATCACAACAGACCCATTTGTATAAATAGGAAAGGCACAAGGAAATGTGCATTTAACCCCACAGATCCGTAGACGATATAACGATATGGCAATTCCACCTCCATGTGCTGCCTGGCCTTCCGAACGTCGCCGCTGGGAATCCCAAAGAGCCAGCAGACGAGCGGGATGGTGAGAGCCTTCATTACGGCCCTGGTCGCCAGGAGAATGAGGACACCCAGGACAAAGCGGAGTAGACAGAGAGCGATCAGGCTGAGGGTGATAGATGGGGGCTGCAGAGGTAACATCGATGCAGGTGGGTCCGGCAACAGGCCCAGATGGTAGTTGATGTGGGATGCCAAGGCGATACCCGCACCAGAGCCCAGGATTTGGGCTGTGTCGCCGCGTGATGTGCTCCAGGTGTCCAAGGTGAAGGAGAAGAGACCCAGACCCACGTGAAGAGAGATGATGATTAGCGGGGCGTAGCGATGGGTGCGGTTGAAGGTGTCAATGATCTCCAGAGCAGGACTGAAGACCACTACGATCAGCAAACTGTACAGGAAACCGACAATGATGTCCTGAAGACAAATACAAACACAGTAACGTCAAACCACAGGAATAAAAAGAAGAAAACACAGGTGAAGGTGCAGTGCAGAGAAAAAAACTAAAGAAATGAAAAACAAAAGATAATTTACATTTAAAAGAAGCTGACAGAGAAATGTATATATTTGACAAATACTTTTTTCACGTGTAAATCTATAGAGGAAATATGACCTAATAATAAACTTATTCATTTGCCATAAACAAGAATAAAACTAATATGACAGGTGAAAAGAACAAAAAAGGAACAATACAACAGGGTAAATACTTGTTTAAACCAACACAATTGTTTGGAACCAAAATGCGGTCAGATTTGAACATGATTTGTCTGTTCAGACCAATATGTAAAAGCCAGCAGACAGGCTGAATGCAAAATGCAAATTCACTCCCTTACAGTAGGAGGTGGTGCTTTTAGAAAAGCAGAAGTAACAGCAGCGGCTCTGGGCATGTGACCGAAAACGCATATCTTATTGGCCGGCCAATGCAATGGAAAAAAAGATTAGAATACCTCTCCTTAGAAAAAGAAATCAGTCACATTGACTGCATGCAAATGTTCATGTTGGTCTGACTCTGAACAGACGCATTAACAACTGTTCATTTAAGTTAAAATTCTTATAGCACTGAATATTCACCCTGTGTGAACGCACGCATACTGAGACCGAAAGAGGTTGCTCAAACATATACAAAAGAAATACTTAAATTTGAAGTTCTCGTAATTGACACGAACGACAAACCTTTGCTTGAATATTAGGGTTGCGCGGTATACAGTACTGGGAAAATATCGGTATATATTTTATTTTAAACGGTACAATATCATGATTTTGGTCATTTCAGATACACTGCTGTTCCGAAGTTCACTGATAGGTGGCAGTGTGCAACCAAAATGAGGCAAAACCGGCAAATGTGACAGGATAGAGAAACAAAATGGATAAAGCAGTTGAATCTCACTCAACACGCCCAAAACTATTCGTCATGAGGGCTGGGTATCGTTCATTTTCCGATACCGATACCTTGACTTTGATACCGGTTCCTGAACGATACTTTTTTTCAATACCAATTTTATGAAATCCGTTTTAACAACATTACCTCAAATATTTTACTTTTTAATTTAATATATATTTTTTTTTACTCATATTTTGAGTCTGTAAAAAAGTACCAATGCTGAATTTTTCTATGTATCTTAATCATTTAACAACATGTATTCTTTACTTCAACGAGCTTGTTGTTTCTGCCTTAACTTAATGCATTGTTTATCAATGTGTGCAAGTAATGCATTTCAATTCAATTTTCATTCAGTTTCAGTCACCTCTGATTAGAGTTGGGAATCGTAAGAAATTTTCCGGTTCCGATTCAGTTTCCGCCAAACGATTCCGTTTCGCATTCAATAAAAATTATTAAAACAATAATTAAAACAATAATTAAAACTAATAAAAAAATAGAAGTAAGGGGAAAAAAAATGCAAAATCCTTTTTGTGTTTATTTCTTATACTTGTCAAATGAGTTTAACAGACTGGTAATGTCAACAAATTCAAAATATTATTTAGCAATTTTTGCAAAAATTATTAATTTTTCTGAAGGAAAATAAACATTTCTGAAACAATGAAGTGAAACAATATTTTTAAAATCGGTATGAATAATTGATTCATAAAGACTTCACTTGTTTCATTACTGGATGAATCAGCGCCCTAGCGGTTAATAGACAGAACTGCATTCGTCTTGCGGAAGAACATTGTAGCCAGAGCTACTTCTCTCTGTTTTTGTCTATGACGAGTCACCCAGGTAATAATAATAATAAGTGCCGACCTGACCGGTGTAAAGTAGTCCGAGTCGAAACGCTTATTACAGGCTTACCGTAGTGATTCAGGATAAGACAAAAAACTATTTTGAAAAAAGGCATTCATTATGTACTTGCTCATTATATAAATTGTATAAATTCTGAACACAAAAAAGTTATGGACTGCAGCTTTAACAGTCGTCTTTATGAATGTTTTGAAGCATCAGATGTAATCCATACACATACACTTGTTATTTTAAGCGACTTTCAAAAGGTGATTTACTCTACTTTGGTTGCTACCGTAGACATCAGTGTTTATATTCGAACTGTAAACTTCTCAGTACTTCTGTAATTATTTGAATATTTGTAACAGAAATATCGATACTGTGTGGTTGAAAAGACTGAAAGTAAAGCAGTTTCATATATATTGACAACTGCTCTCTCTGGGTCAGCGACAGCGCAAACAGATTTGAATGTTCCAGTGTGAAGTATTTGTTATTTAGGAATAAGATCGCGTGGGTGTTTGAATCGAGATCTTTTAAAGATTAATCACGCAGCTCTACTGTCTTTATACTCTCTCTCTGCGTTGACATCTGACGCAAAACATATACGAGTAGCGCGAGGGCATGTCAGTGCATTCATTACTATTTTAATATTCATGAGGTGAGACATCGCTATTATTAAAGGATAAGCTGCCAGCACTTCGCCCACACATCGCACCAGAACCATTTTCGGGAACCGCACGGTTCGGGTATTTTTCAAAAACACTGATGGTTCTAGATAAGAACCGATTCTCGGATCCCAACCCTACCTCTGATAACAGATCATTCAAAATTGTAATTTAGACATGCATTTTCTGTAAAGCTGCTTTGAAATGATATGTATTGTACAAAATGCTATACAAATAAATGTGAATTGAATTAAATATAGGCTACTTGGGGGAGGGATATAAGCCTCGGGCTCAGCACACATAAAGCTTGCCGCAAAGCACTGGAAAAAGTAGCCTAATGACTATGTGTCGGGGGAAAAAATAGCAAGGAGACATTTGAATTGTTTATTAATAAACTAGTGTTTTCTGAGTCTGTGTTGGCTGCAAAGATGAAGATGACGATGCTGACTCGTCATCTCTGCAGTATAGTGTATAGAGAGAAATGCACCTTTTATTTGTATTACATAATCAAACTATTTGTTTTGAATTGGTTTGTTTAAAAGTAGACATTTTAAGCTTCTATAGGCCTATTTCTCATGTATGTGAGGCAGGCAAGTATCCTATACGCTGAGTTTCGGTTCATTTGTGACGCGCTCCAGTTCTTCTTGCGGTCGAAGACGGATCAACTTTCTGCTCTCTGTGCGCTGTTAAGTGCTTCATCAGATTTGTCGTGTTGCCAATCTTGGCAGCAATCATCTTGTCGCAAATATATTGCATCGTGCGCTGCTGGCATCGAGTATGGTGAAAGGTAGCTACACTTTTGATCTTTTTCACAGATTTTCCATCTATGTGGATTGGGACGCTTACACACTTCAGCCTCACGTGCGAGCTACGGCTCTGTGGGCAACCGAGTAAACTACTGTTTTTCCGCCACAGCCAATCATGCTGCATGCTTATTGGCTCACTGACGTTGACGAGATTAACCCCTTAGATATCGAAATTTGGTACCGAAAGACAAGATATGTTTCGATTAGGGCTGCACGTTTTCAAGTTTTTCATTAACCGTTAACCGAGGCCCTTAGCGGTTAATACTCGGTTAACCATAGTGTGCGCGCCGCAACCCAGAGATACAGACACACGCGAAAGGGGTAGTTCATTTTTAACACCTTTAATAACTGGTTGGACCACATTTAAAACGAAATTAATTTATAGAAATAAAACGCAGTGGTAAGGACAGAGCAGTTATGTTGTGTTCATACCGAATGCGAATTTAATTATATGCGCCAGTGATTACATACAAAGTCAATGCAAAGACGCGAAGACGCATCATTCGCGCCGGGCGTTGCGAATGACCCGAATTGGGCGACGCGTTTGCCGCGAATGTCTTCCGCGCAAGTTGAAAAATTTGAACTCGAGCGAATGTTCAAGCTAGACGCGATAGACGCGTAACGTTATTTGACGCTCTATTCGCGTTCGGTGTGAACACACAAGACCATAATGATGCCCGGGTGTTGGCTATTGAGATGGTACAACAACGAGGTTGTACTTGAAGTATATCTAACCTTATATCTCATATTATATCTCATTGCAATACTTGCATTTTGCCCCGTCATTCTCGATTTTAAAGTGCTCCCACGCTGTGCTTTTCTTTGCCCGCTTCATATTAGAAAACTGGTCATGAGTCATGACTACTTCTTCTTGTGGACATTACAAATGTATGGGAGCGCTCTGGCGGTGCAAAAATGTATTACAACTAAATTCAATGCACGCCATTGACGCCACTTAACAGAGCAAAATGTTTCACTCGGTTAAGCAATTTTTAACGGTTAATCGGTTAACCATGGACACCCCTAGTTTCGATACTCGATAGTATCGAGGCAATACGGTCGGTACCTGAAAAAAGTATCGAACTCAATAACTAGCCCTATTCGTCATCTTTGCTTTATTTTTTGCCAAGCTTTATTTCGCTCGGCTTCTGCTATGTTAAAACTCTTGCATTGCATGTTTGGGCATTTTGGGGCCAGTGCAATGAAGGGAGGGGTGTGTTTGATTGGGTTGATTTCAAATATAAACAAACAGTGTTTCTCAGAAATCGCTTACTGCACCTTTAAAAGATCATGAATATGACCCATATTAACCAGCCAATGTCCATTTACTCTCCCCTTCAGTGACTCACACAAACACACACTTATTCCTAACCCAACTCCTACCTCCTAAACCCCAACCTCAAAACTGACCTTTCAGCATTTGTAAGATGTTAAAACAGAAATCATTCAGTCCCTTTATAAAGCTGTTTTCCTAATGGACCCCAAGTACATTTGTCTGGATGCTTTCAAGTACGGTCTGTTCATAAGGACTGAATAAGAAACAACTCACCTCTTCCTTTCATCTATCAGTCATTAACCATGATGGGCTCACTTTCCACATCTGTTGTGGAACATAGGTTCACAGCTTTCGCATATACGTGTACTTGTGAGTGAGATTGAGATAGAGAGATATCCTATCTGTCTTTAGTCCTAGTGATTCTTTTTATCTGTCAAAATGTGAATCCGTGTCGACCGTCAGATGTGTGGCATAGCTTTCAGCAAGCCATATTTGTGAAAGCAAACACACCATGAAAGGGCTACAAATTACATTCCAGTAAAGAGTGTTACGACCCTATGGTTTGTATTTTGCTATCTCTGTTGTTTTGTCAGTCTCTCAGTATGTCTGTTTAGGAACGTCGTCTGATTGGTTCCTGCAGGATGATTGGAACGCCCATCTGATTGGTTCCTGCACGATGATTGCTGCTCGATCCTGATTGGTGCAGCTTGTGTTAAAAAGAGACATCACTTCCTTTACAGGAACTCGGGAGATATTGTGTTTTGAGCAGAGAGAGAGTTTGTGATTTGAATGTTAAGAGTTTTTGAGGAATAAAAGGAAAGGAAAGGAATAAAATCTAGAGGTAAAAGCTTCAATGAAAGATTAGAGCCACTCTGGGTCTTGAAAAAGTCAATTTATACATTTTAAAACATATTTATGATTTTGTGGTTGATTAGCAACATAATCAAGATAAAAAATATTTTAATAAGCATTTATTTGCCCATATCATTTCCAAAAGAGTGACAGATCTGACAGGTTTCACAATCCCTTCTAGTCTATGATAATGTTAAAACAATCTCATGGTTTCCATGGGAACAATCTCTAGGGCAACGGCCACTCATCCCCCCCAACAGTTCAACCAGACGGATGAGGTCACCCTGAGGGCAACATTACCGCTTAGAGAGCAGACATGGAGCAGAACACCCAGATGAAACAACATTTTCAGGACTGAGGAAAAACCATGTCATCCAGACGGACAGACAACTCACCAAAAGATTAAATCATTCAGTGAAATTACACTGTTTATTACTGAAATAAGATGATGTCACACTTAAAACATCACCAATGGGATTTACCGTGTCTGAACACGCATGTTTATAATGGATGGGGGTTATGGGGCAGCATCAGGCAACATGAGACATAAACAGATAGATATAGTTATACCAGGACGCTCAGTCTATTCCAGTAGCCTAAGGTCACAAAAACACACTTATTATTCAAGTCATACGTTATCTTCCTTCAAAATGACAAAACGTTCAGCAAATGCATACTTAATTGACCTGCATTCACACTAAAAGAAAGATGAGTAAAGATAAAGATACACCAGGGGTTTATGTTTTTTTCCCAGCATGACTGCCTTTAGGTGAACACACACACAAAAAATAATAATACACATGCCCCATGATGAACCTCATTACGTTCCCTGGCCCTTATGAAAGCGGCAGTCTTCTTAAAGGCGTGGTTGATTATGATTTCACTTTTCTAACTAGAGTTAGTGTGTAATGTTGCTGTTTGAGCATTAACAACATCTGCAAAGTTCAAAGTTCAAAGCAAGATATTTGCTTTTAAAGAAATAGTTTAAGGACTACAACAAACGGGTGGTAGGGACTACACGACATTCCTCCCGGGTTAGTGACATCACTAACCCTAAAATTTACATAAACCCAGGCAGTCCATATTGAGAAGAGGAGAGTTGTGAGTCTGCTCAAGCTGTCGCATCCGTCTTTTCACATGCAATACAGTACGTAACACAAATGCAATAGCATGTCACTGTAGTAGGGGTGTAGCGATACACGTATTCGTATTGAACCGTTCGGTACGAGGCTTTCGGGTTGGTTTTCGGTACGCATTTTAAACCGAACGGTTCGTTGGACCATTTTTCCTGCCAACCAAAATTTCGTTATTGCAAAATAAGTCTAAATCCTTAGGTTGGGACTGTGCAAAATTATGAAAGGTTCTCTCTTGAATAGGGGTGTAACGATACACAAACCTGACGGTTCGGTTCGTCCCACGGTTTTGAGGTCTCGGTTCGGTTCGGTTCGGTTCGGTTCATTTCGGTGGGGTGGGGGGGTTTAGAAAGCTAAAATTGCTTTTATTTTTTATTAAACAGTGCTTTAATGAACAAATTGTGTCCTTGTCTTTAAATTAATTCAATTACAAGTAAACGTTTCTCAAGGATAACAAAATTATCTGCTAAGCTGTAAACTACAGCCCTTACTTGCACATTACTACATTAAAGCTTAACAACAGAGCCTAGACTTTTAGGCTAAATGATAATAATCAACACTCAAATAACAAATTGTATGAAAACATGTAAACTGCACATAAGGCAATTTTTGCATTAACATGTTTTTACTCTAATTTGTTATTGTTATATAATAATTTACACAGTTGCTGTTATTTTCATGACAACTATTTAAAACATACATTAAATAATCAAGATATCATAAACAGGTTAAGTAAAATATTATATATAGGCTAATATATAGCATTTATTTAGTGAAAGAGTAAGCAAACCAGCAAGCTGTGGACACTGAATGACTTGCCTGAGGTAAATATAAAGCTATGTGAAAAACTAAGCGTTTTATTGACGTATTTCCGCTGTTGAAACACTGATTGAGTGTTTACACGAGTTATGATGCCTTTCAGTAAGTATACTGTATCTTTCAACATACCTACGGGTGTCCATTCATGTTTATTCTGTAACTGAGGAAGAGATGATCGCGCTCCGCGCTGCCGCATGCATACAGTGATATCTGTCACGCCACATCTAAGAGCGCCAAAACGGCATTTATTGTTTGCATTTCGTGATCAAATAGACATAATTTGAAAGATTACAGCTTGCTTATTATCAAAAGTAACAAAACACTGAGCTTATTGCGATTATATGTGGTTAATGGTGGTTAGGCAACAGCCCTGTATTCGTTGTGTACACATAACACATGAGGTGCAATGAGCCGGTGCTGGGCGGGGCAGCAGGGGGCGGGGCGTGTTCGGTTCGCCATGAGAGTATCGCGATACGTATCGTGGGTGGTGTATCGCGGTTTTTCGGTTCGGTTCAAATATCGTTACACCCCTACTCTTGAACCACACCTAGGCTTGCCGCGATAGACGGTGTTGACGGTGTTACCGGTTTTAAGCCCCATCACCGGTGAGATCACTTTCCCACCGTGACACCGCGATGTCTTGACTTTTTAAAAGTATTAGTTTTTGCTAAAATATTTATTTGAATTAATTAAAAATAATAATTATCAATTATTTAGTTCAGAAGAGAGCATACATTATAATTAAAAACTGAACTGCGCAGTGCGTGCCAAGAGCCAGTCACGTCACAGATCAGCAAGCATCAAGAGTCAAATTCCATTTAGCACGTGTGGAGATTTTATATTCGTCTCTTATTTATTTGGTTTTATCTTATTTAAACTTTGTGTAATTTATTTAGGCCTATTTTATTTTCTTATTCGTTAATAAACGTTTTATGGTTCTTATTTGTTTGGGCCCACAGTTTGGCGATTTTCACTTTTTTCAGCCTATGCATGGGGTTATTTTTATTCGTTCGTTATGCTAATAAAAGTTCTGTCAATAAATAAAAGTTTTATTATCAGCGAGTTTTGAATTGTCAGCGCTGAATTGCCAATGGACGCTTATTTCGAAAGTGAAAGTATAACGCGCGCACGCATTTAAAAGCTATTTAACCCCCCCGCCCCGCCCCCCACGGTGACACCGGGATTACCGGTGTTGTCACACGTCGAATAACCGGTGGGAAATTTTCCTCACCGCCGCAACCCTAACACACCTTCACTTCCTTTCCCCTCTCTTCATTTTCCCTGATATCTCTTCCTTGTGTATACTTTTTCTTGTACCTGTCACTTGTTCACCAACAGATCTATTGTCATTAACAGAACTATCTCCACTTTGTTGCAAAACAGCCAACTAATTTGTTTAATTTAAGTGAGAAACAGATAACAGCAGAGGTAATCGAAATGTAAAAAATATGGTTCAGATTTATCATGCATCCCCAAAAAAAACCTACACACACACTGCAACTTTAAATCTTTAATTATTAAATAAAAGTAATAATGTTTTGTTTTAATTTTATTTTAATTTGTCTTACCAGTATGGAGTGCATGCCCATGTATATGCGGCTCAAACACACCAGGAAACACCAGCTGAAGGCCAGGGAGAGACCCAGCAGCAGAGGATACTGTGGAAATAAACACACACTTTACTATGAGACAAACAACTTCTGCAAAATTTCACAATGAAATTCATCAGCAGTGGTGTACATGATAACCACTGGTTAGCTCCGAAATTTCTAACGCATTTTTAAAATCCAGGTTTCCAATTTAGGAGTAAAACAAAGTCTTTTGTTACCATTCCATTAACATTTTGATCTACAACATAAATTGCATACTGTCATACCTTAAAGTGAATTTTGAAACTTTTTAAAAAAAAGAGTTAAGTGATGTATAAGCTTGTCCATCAATGAATGTACACGAATTACCAGCAAAGGATAGGACTGATTTGCTTTTATCTTTTTTGCACACACTACACCATGACTACAGCAGATGGCAGAGGAGAAAGAAGATCTGTCTGTCTCGCTCTCTATCATTTCTGTGAGTTGTATTATGGTTTGTACCAGATGTGTAAGATGTCCTCTGTAACACAATATAACAGTTTATGCACAGATGGTGTTCTAAGAAGCACGCACGCGCACACACGCACACACGCACACACACACACACACACACAATGTCCTCATGTTTTGGCTGTGGGCCCAGTGTCACAGTGACACCACAGCTAAGGTTAACCTGCTTTCATGAGGCTGAAGGGTTTCTGTTCTGGATGTGTGTCCATATGTCTCAAGTGTCCATGGTAGTATCTATGACTGACTATACCATCCTCATCACTTGCTGCATAACACAATGTCATTTGCCCACAGACGGACTCCTCCTGTGGTAAAACGGCCATACAACCAACAAACACTGAAGTCAAACCCTCAGCACACCATAAAACAACCACTCAACTACAATTACCATCCCACAAAGCAAAAGATGGTCAGGCAGATAAAAAGAGAGAGAGCCATAGCCAGCGGGAAACTTTAAAAAGAGCAGCAAAACTCTTAAAGGGATAGTTCACCCCAAAATTAAAACTCTGTCAGTAATTACTCACCCTCATGTTATTCCAACCCCGTAAGACTTTCGTTCTTCTTCGGAACACAGATTAAGATATTTTTGATTAAATCTGAGAGCTGGATCACTCCTCCCTAGGCTTCTAAGGGACTGAAACTTGCCGGCCCAGAAAAGTTAAAGACATCGTTAAAATAGTCCGAGTGACTACAGTGGCTCAATCTTAAGTTTATCAAGCAACGAGCTACTTTTTGTGCGCAAAAAAAAAAAAAAAAAAAAATTGACTTTATTGAACTATTCATTTACTTCTCTGTGGGCCACGAGAAGGCTCACTATTGGCCAACGCTGGTCATGTAAATCTCTGCTTGAGTGTTTAAATAGTCACTTGGACTATTTTAACGATGTCTTTAAATTTTCTGGGCCGGCAAGTTTCAATCCCTTAGAAGCCTATGGAGGAGTGATCCAGCTCTCAGATTTAATCAAAAATATCTTAATCTGTGTTCCGAAGATGAACGAAAGTCTTACGGGGTTTGAACAACATGAGGGTGAGTAATTACTGACAGAGTTTTAATTTTGGGGTGAACTAACCCTTTAACCGACTGTACTGGGTAACAACATACAGGACATTTTATCATAAACACTGTAACTTCTGTAAACTCGCTCATAATTATCTATAGCTCGATGTCTAGAATGGCAATAACATTCATTACACATTTTTATTCCTACTACTGTTCAAGATTTTGGGGTTGATAAAATGTTTTTTTTTTAAAGTCTCTAATGCTTACATAGGCTGCATTTCTTTAACAAAAATACAGTAAAAACAGCAATACTGAAAAGTTATTACAATTATATTATATATTTGTTTGTAATTTATTCCTGTGATGGCAATGCTGAATTTTCAGCATCATTACTCCAGTCTTCAGAGTCACATGATCCTTTACAAATCATTCTAATATGCTGATTAGCTGCTCAAGAAACATTTCTCATTATTATCATTGTTGAAAACAGTTGCTCCTTAATGTGTTTTGGAAACCGTGTCCATGATTAATTAATGTAATATTACATATGTCTTCACTGTCACTTTTGATCAATTTAATGTGTCATTGCTGAATAAAAGTATTAATTTCTTAAAAAAAAAAAAAAAAAAAAAAAAAAACCACAAACGTTTGAACAGTATAGCGGTTTATGCAGTAAACAAGGTATGCGTTTCCCCTTCTCAGGTTTTCTCAGGTTATTTAAAAAAAAAAAATTTGTATTAAATTGCTGAAACTAGGCTAATAGCTAAAAAGCAACACATTCCTACAGTCGTGGTTCATTCGGATTATGTCGTCTGTCTGTGTGTTTGCCGACCTACATCCCTCTCAGACAGATTACTGCAGTTTAAACACTCAAGCAGAGATCTACATGCACTAACGTCCATGTTTAAACATGTAGAGCGATGGATTTACAGTGAAACCCAAGCTGCCAAGAAAATGACACAGCAAATAAAACCTCTGGCTGCTTTAACTCGGAAATTTCCATTCAGTGCAACATCATAAAGGGGAACAGGACATTTCCCCCAAGCTCGATGATATTTTTCCAAACCTTCTAACCTCTAACTTCTGCTTTGCCTTGCAAAAGACATCCCAACCTAAATGAAAGAGAAAAGCGGAACTCATACAAACAGTTGCATGCGTCTGCTATGTGAAAATCTCTTCTCAGGCAAGAGTGGTTTCAAAGACAGAGTTTTGTTCACTTAAGTGAAGTATGCAATGTCTGCACCACTAGCATCACAAAACAGAATAGCAAAAATAATGACTATTATTGGTCGACAAACAGATAAAAGAGAAGATCCATTACAAGAAAAGCATTACACTGCCTACGCATCAAATAAATGACTAACTTTGAAGATACATTTCAAAGTGAACTCAAAATATGGAGAAGAGTCTGACAGCAGAACATATGAACATGCTGTAACACACACCTCTCTGGGGTCACACAGTGTATGACCCCAGAGGGTTAAACACTGAGTCAAGAGATTCAGATGAACATCAGAGACACAACCATTAAAAGAACCAGAGATCCCAACCGCACCTTATGACCTGAGACCACATGACACAGGCGCTGGACCACAAGCTGAATCAACTCACAGAGATCTTTCCCTCCCTTTCATCTGAGCCTCAGCTAACCTCATATGCTGAACATCTGCCTCTGATTATAGACTATGTGTGTACTGTGCGTGTCTGTTTGTGTGTGAGAGCTCTGTAGCTGCTGTGTATGTTGGTTTGTGAGAGAAGATTTGATTTTGTGTGTGTGTGTGAGAGTTCTCTGCAGCTGTGTATGCTGGTTTGTGAGAAGATTTGATTGTGTGTGTGTGTGTGTGTGTGTGCGCGCGTGTGGGTGTAAGTGAGCTCCCTGCAGCTGTGTATGCTGGTTCGTGAGAGAAGACAGAGATTTGATTGTGTGTGTGTGTGTATAAACAAAATTATAAATGATTAATGTGTCTAATCTCCATGATAACAGCATGAAGGAGTCTGAAAATGTACAGTGTGTGAGTGTCAGCAAGCAGGAGACTGAGTTTATGGTCATGGGCGGTGTGTGTTGCTCACCCTGCTGAAGCATCTTCACACAATATTCAAATTCAAACAACATGTGTTACACACTTATCCCCCAAAAAAACACTATGAACTATACCTCGGGAAGATATTCTTAAAATATTCTAAATATATTCTTGAAATATAGGGTCCTTGGTTCAATTTTAATTTTGTTAATAATTTTTCTGAATAAAGAAACATAAATGGTTGGTTAATACATATTTACTGAGTAATCCAATATTTTGTGAGGGGGGGGTTATTATAGGTATATACAGAGATTATAGGTATATTAATACATTCTGATGTCTTTAGTAATACTTGTTGCATTGACAGTTCAAAAATGGGAAGAATCATGTTTTTCATGTTGGCATGCCATAAAGTAATAATAAAGTAATAAAGATACAAGGCTCTATATGGTTCAATCTCAGGGATATGGGGATCCATGTGCAAATTGTTGAACTTTACCCATTTTCAGTGGTTGTATTATATAGAACTGCTTCCTAAAAGCAGGGCCGGATTAAGAATTCAGAGGGCCCTGGGCACAATGTCTTGTAGGCCCCCCCTTATGGTGCGTTCACACCGGACGCGAATAGCGCGTCAGGCGCCAGTGATTTCAATGTTAACGGTACTGATCCACTTGTCCGTGCGACACCTCAGCCGCGCCGCACTCCACTTTATTCCTATGGGTGACGTCACGCGACTTTAACGCGCCCGCAAAGCATCCCGGGAAGGCGGCGCTTCATTTGAAAAAATGCTGCGCGTCCAAAAGCTGGCCGATGCCCAGCTTTATGCAAATTAATCCGTCAAACGCGAAGCGTCTATCCAATAGAAGTAGAGCATATGGAGACGGGGGGAAGTCTCTCGCAAGTCCTCTGTTCTAGACTGGCCGCTGGCTCAAAACCACGCCCATAGCGGTAAACACGAGGAACGCCCATCAATGTACAAATGTGGGGAGGCGTCGCGACACCACGCTTCAGTCGTGTCGCAAAAGTGGATCAGTAACGTAAGTCAATGCAAAGACGCGTTACGCGCGTAAAAAATTCCTGCGGCGCAAATGAGGCGTAGAGCGCGGCGCGGTAGACGCGAATACGCCTCATTCGCGCGTCAAGTTCGCGCGAATGGCGCGAATTGAGCGTCTGGCGCGTTAAGCGCGAATGATTTAGTTAGTGCTATTTGTGCATTCACGCGTTCGACGCGAATTCGCGTCTGCCGCCCAAATTGAAAAATCTGAACTTCTGCGTCAATTCGCGCCGCGTTAACCAATCAGGAGCCTGCTTGCTGCTGTCACGTGGTGAAGTATCTGGATGCTTCAATAAATTATTTTGTAATATATGACTGTGGTTCTAATGCACAACAAAGCAAATATTTTATCACATAAAACTATGAGACATATTCATTTTGCATTGAATGCTATTTATTCCATATCTAGATTATATGAAATATTATTATAATGTAAAGACAACCAACATATAAGTTCGTGTCTGGACAGTGATGTGTGAGAGAGAGAGAAAAATCACAGGACAGATTAATCACTTTTGGAGGCTGGCTTAATTTATTATCAAAACAAAAATAAATGACAGATTAGGTGGATGCGGGCGAGGGTGAACCTCGCGCCGGGCTGTAGAGCGCGGGCTCGACAGGCATAGACCACTCGAGGCCGAGGGCTTATACGGCCTACGCTGTCCTCGTCGGCGTCCTCACCATTAGGTCCACCAAACCTGGCTCCTGGAGCAAATTGTGAAACTCCTGAAACCCTCCGGAGGTTCTGGTGGACCCGAGTACAGCGACCGATGTCCCCTACGGAGCTGTTTCTGCTCTCCAGAGCATATACGAGCGGTGACTCTCTCGAATAATGCTAATGCTCGATAAACATCTAAAAAGATGGCCGCCAACGGGTTTCGAAACTTTCGCCTCCGGATTTCGCCTCTGACGCGCGTAAATTTCGCTTCAAACTTTTGTTTTTACGCGCGTCAATTTCGCCATTGACACGCGAATTAACACAAAGTGGTCAAGCGTCAAACTAGACGCGGTAGACGCGAATTTGACGAGCTATTCGCGTCCGGTGTGAACGCACAGTTAGGCAGGCCAAATGTAGTTTGTCCAAGAACATTTTAATTTGGCATTAACTGTATTACTGACTTAAAAGTAACTTTGTTGTACATATTACTTCATAAATGATCTGTGTTTCCCATAGGATTTTATAAAACTATGTTGGGTGGAACTCTATCCCTCTAGGGGGGTTCGGGGGCATGCTCCCCCGCAAGAAAATTTTGTACATTTTAAGGTTAAATGCATCAATCTGGTGCACTTTGAGAGCTCACAATTAAGAGCTTCAACCGGCTTTAACCCATGAACTGTGCACATTGAACAAAGAAAAAGCATTGACTTGTACCTGGACATTAAAGAGGGCTCAAACATCTTTTTAGTTATGATATAGAGTAGGGGTGGTGAAAAAAATCGATTATTGATTAATCGCGAGTATGTTATGGACGAGTATGAATCGATTATTACATTTTCAAAAATCGATTTTTTATTATAAAAAAAAAAAAATCGCATTATTTTATTTTGTAAAAAAATGTATACCGGAAGTTGAACGTCACGAACGCGCCCAGTTCCAGTAGCAAGCGCGTCTAACGGCAGCCAGAGCGAGTGAGAGCAGGTGTGCCGGAGACACACTGGCTGCGTGGCGTGAGCGTCTCAGCTGCGTGGTGTGTCCGTTTTTATTTCGGCTCCGATGTTAACAGGTTAGAGCTTGCACACTGCCTGCATGAGCCGCGCGGAAAACGCGTGCATGCTAGAAATAGAACCGACGCCTATTTTTCACGCGACACGCAAGCGTGTTGGAAGCGTTTCCAGGCAAAATAGAATAGGAAACGATGTTTATATGTCATTTTGTACACGAATACATATTAATAAATTACATTTTGATGTTTGAAAGTCTAAGTTTTGATATAAATTCAGATATCAATATAATAAAACAAATAATAATAATTATCGATTTTCAAATATTGCCATTATTTTTGCCTATATACAAATTTATGTCATTTTTATTTTTTAAACAATCGAGTCCTGGTGTTCACTACAGAGGTCATAGCATAACATATGAATAAAATATCTCTTTTTTTTCCCATTTGTTTCTTATGCTCTTAACAATGTGATTACATGAAGAAGAAAAAAAAACTTTTGAAAAAAACGTTCTGGGCCTCAGGAGGATATAAAGATAATAGGCTACAATAACAACATAGTGTGTCTTCTGAGTGACGGTCCACCATCAGGCTAAATATAGGCTCTTTAAAGCTACACAAAATTTGTAAATGTTATTGAAATAAACAGACAGCCCACTTCCCTATTTTTCGGATTTTGGAAGATGTGTGATAACAGTTGAAATTGTTGTCGTAAAGGCAAGAGGCAAGAGTTGAAATTGTTGTAGTAAGGATTAACACACCGCTAACCCAAATGTAGTCTTTCCCTCTATGTCACTCTGGTGTGCAAAGACACAGAAAACGCGACGCAGCTGACAGACACGCAACAGAAACGCCACGCTCACGCCACGCAGCCAGTGTGTCTCCGGCCTAACGAGCGTTGCTTGCTACAACACCTTGTCTTTCTAGAAGAAAATTGTCCAATTTCTACAGTATGTTGGTTCTAAACTAATTCCTAAAGGAAATAAGCCTTTCATTTATTTGTTATTGTTTAGTTCAACTTGATGAGTCACAACACAATGTGATGTATTCATTTCTGTGTTCTACAGAACATAAGCTACATACAAATAATTCTGAAGTTATAACTACACGACACAGAAAGTGCTTTGAGTTGTTGTTACTCAATAAAAGAGTTAAGTAATTCAGCAGCTGACTTTTTTTAATACTGCAAACACTTTGTAGTGTATTTTCGTTTACTGTTGTGAAATGGAAAATCAATAATCGCTAATCGAGAATCGTTAATAATCGAAAATCGACTGTAATCGAATCGGGACTTCAATAATCGTAATCGAATCGAAAAATCAGACAGATTAACCACCCCTAATATAGAGATCAGTCTGCATTACATTATCACTGGTGTTTTAAGATGCCAAACAATTATTATAATAATGATTTATATAATTATTCCTATGACGTAAAATCATATACCTCCTATAAATGTAGCCTAAAAGTGTTTTGCATTACATTACACAGTATAGGAAAAGTACAATACTTTTGTCCTAATTTCTTTAATTGCCAGAAATAAACCCTTGAGCTTTCATTTTGGAGAAAACACCAGATCACCATGCTGATCGCGTGAGCAAAGTGCGCACTTCTATTTAAATCACGCAGCACAAACAGAATGCCTAGGCTACTTAAAGTCTTTTGCTGTTTTATAACGGCACAAAGCAATATCACAGTTTCAATTTGACTTGGTTGGCAAAATATAACGCTAAACAGTCGAGACCTGTATGTTAGGCAACCGTAGGCAACTGCTTCTCCATCACTTCAAATTTCAGAGCGTCAAGTCACGCGACGCGAGTCGACATGATAGCGCGCTCTCGCTCACTGCGCAGGAATACAGACGCTGTTTTTGACGCGATTTAACATTATATTTTGATCGAATGGGTTGCAAAAATATGCATATAATTAGGAAAGTGAGGACTGCGTTTATAACGTGATCTAACATAATATTTGACGGTGCGCAGGGCCCCTTAGATGTCATGTGCCCCTGGGCAAGTGACCAGTTGGTTAATCCGGCCCTGCCTAAAAGCACGCTTTTATGTAAAAACATTTTTTTGAAAAAAAAAAATACTTTTTTATAATGCAACAAAGATTGCTAAAGTCAACAGATTTAACTAATAGACCTACTAAACTCTGTGTAATAGTCAAATAATGATGCTGCCTATGAAGGTAAAATGATGTCATTAAAGAATTGCATGCTCAGGGTAAGATTTATATCATGTTTTACTCAAGTAACTTATAGCAGAATGTCCAAGCAGCTGTTTTTTTCCATGCAATACAAGTGAATTGGTGACTTAAATAATTTAAAGGTTGATTCCTCACACAACGCTATTATATTTGTTGGAATATACAAGCAAAGCACTGATGTTTTTGGAGCTTGACAGCCCGTCCGCTCTTATTGTATGGAAAAGAGCAGCATGAACATTATGCAAAACTTCTCCTTTAGTTTTCCAGGAAAGAAAGTAAGTGCAGGTTTGGATGGAATAACATGACGTGTTGCGTAACATAATGCATGCAATTTTATGGCACATATTAAACAACACCATGAGGCAGCAGTTTATTTTATCATGTAAACTCTCACTCAGCAGTCACAGAAACTCAAACATTTCCAAATCATCTTCCTGCTAACAATCCAACTGAATCTTCACAAATACAGTTTGTGTTTATTATATGAGACTGTAGCCAAGTTCTGAGGAATGTTAGATAATAAAAGCGTAAAGGTTACAAATGCGTGAGCACTTTTAAGGGTCAAGCCAGTCAATGTTGTTTGTGTATTCTAAAGGTCATTCTGTATTAGTTGGTGGCATTTCTCAAGAACAGTCTCATTAAATAGTTAAAAGACTGCTGCACCAACACTAGAATCATGTGGTTATATCACAATATTACCTAAATGACATTGACCCCGCATTGTAAAATCAGGAGAGGGTGAAAGTAAACTATTCTGACCTAGAAAACTATGAAGAACAAATGCCACATAATATATTACTTTGTAATAGGTGTTATCAGGTTGAGATAAGCTGCAAATGAACTAATAAGACTCGAATAGAATTATCTCTACTTTGATACAGCAAGACATAGCAGAGAATAAGTCTGTAACACCTTTTTGTTTCACATTGTACATGCGTTACCTTGTGTTCGAACTTACATCGTATGCATTTGAAACCTGCAATTTAGGGGTAGCTTCATAACTTAAAGTTGGACAACATACTTGATGACTAAAGCACAAATTTGAATACATAGCTTAACAAGTGTCCTTTAAACAGGGATAAAAAAGACAATTAAAGTGCACCCTGATATAGGCCATTGTTGTTAACACCTACCCAGTAAAGGATTTAAATTTATTTTAGGATTTAAAGATTACAGAGCCAAATCTGAAAAATTTATTTAATAGGCACCTGTGTCTACTGGACTGGTTCACCTATTCATCTGAAAATGTCCTCAGTGCTGCATACAAATAAAAGTGTAATAAATAGACACAAAAATCAGAGAGAAACGGCTTGAATAACTAGTTATAGTGCAACTTCTGCATATCTATCATGTTACAGTGCTTTGTGTAAATTTATGGATTACAATAATACAACACTAATGTGGGCAATGTCATTGGAGATAAAGTATTGGTTTCAGTGACCGGATCCTGCGTTTGCATGTGGACGAACGACCAAACCGCATAGAAAAATCTTTTTAAAAAATCTAATAGTTTTGAAAATACCCGTGTTCGTGTGGAACTGTGGATGTTTTTATAACAATAATATAATTTGTGTATAATGTAATCACGCGCATGCGCGTTTAAACTGTCATGACAATCGAAACCTACTACAGCGCACCATCAACTTCGTACTTGATATCAAGTATGTGATTGCGCTACAGGCTGCAGCGAGGACTTCTTGATCTAAAGGGCTCCAAAGTGTATGTTGTACTTTAAACCATTATAAAAAAAAACTTCTTGATGTAATGCTTTCAAAGCTAGCTTGCTTTTGCTAGCCTCTCCGAAATTGCCTACTCTACCTTTAATGTTTTTGATAATTATAAGGGCACATGAATTTAAAAAGAAATGTGCACAGATAAATAACTTATAATAAATACTGCAATATTCCATAAAAATAAGAATTTGTAAATGTTTATTTCATTGTTACTTTAAAATATATGTATGAATGTTAATCAATATCGAACCAAGTGGAATCAGCAGACAAATAACACGTGACTAGAGCCTTTCCTCAGTACAGGTTCAAAATAGCAATAACTTTTTTCTTCAATCAAAGAGCATTTGTGTATGTTTTGCTTGAAAACTGTGCTCGTGCTGTCTGTCTTCAAAATAAATAGACTTTGTTTTAACATTTTTTTTTTATCTAATGCAATGAGACTCATTACTAATAATTGACATTACACTCATCCAACTGTTATGCACGCTCTGAATGGCGTGATGTTCTTACCTCCCATCGACCGTAGGTCAGCAAGAACAGGCACAAGGGTATGGCGGTCCCGGACATGGCATGAGTAGAGGGCATGCTGTACTCTGAGTTGTAGAACATCTCCACCTTTACCACCGGGGGCGAGGCAGGTCTCGGCCACCGGATAACATCTTTCGTGCACTGGCCGAGATACATGACCCACACCCAGACCACGACGAGCCGGCGGCTCACATATGCGTCTATGTTCCATATGAAGAACGGGAAGAATGAGATGTAGAACAGCTCGTTTCCAAGCTCGGTACCGAGCGTGAACAGGTAGAAGAGAAACTTATTCTCGATGATGAACTCCTGCCCGGCGTCTCCGGTGAGAGAGTTTCTGCGCAACGGCTTCACCGAGGATCCTTGAGCGTCGTCCTCGTCCTTATCCCGTGGCCGCCCGGTTTCTCCCGCAGCTCCGTTCGACACGCCGTTATTGCGTTTCTCCCTGTCGGTCTCTGCTCCTGCTGGTCTACGGCGGGTGGCATCCCCGCCTCCGTTATCAACATCCCCGTGGCGCGTGCCTGTTACCCCGTTACTTAGTTTGTCACGTGTGTCGGTTTCGCGCACCCCGCATAGCTGTTGGAAACGCGCGACGTGCTGAGGGTCCTGCAAATAGTGCATGAGCTGCACGAATCCCACTTTCAACCCTCCTGCCATGTTTAGCGACAGACTGCGCAAGTTGAAGCCACCTGGTAAGACCGGGATAAGCTGGAGCTACCGAGAGTGAACCGTGCTGTGGGTGTGGGTTATTAAACCATTTTCTCCATTCCCGTACTTATAATAACAAAACCCCGATCTAACCGAGACAAATAGACTTATAACAACTGATAAAAATATTCATGCACACATGAGGAGAAAATGAACACGAAAAAACTACTTAGTACTGACCCCACGCCGTATCCGGTTACTGACAGATCCGTGCGATCAATAGAAATACGGGTGGATAGAAAGAAGAAAGCAAGTTTCTGGATTCAAAATGGGAGGGGCTTAGCAGCCGGACATTGACTGTGATTGGTCAGGTACCATGGTTCTAAATTAAAAAAGATTAATATTTCACCTCATCGATTTTTTTTATATTAATTAAATACTACTTCATCTAATTATTGTCCCTACTTGCATTTAAAATAATACCTAGCCGTTCCTGAAACATCGGAGAGCCAGCATTGTCACGTGGTGGCTGCTACTTTTCACAGCGCTAAAGGTTTGATTGCCGAATCGTGTTAGTTTAGGATATTTAAAATATATTGCGTGGGCTGGTTTACAGTCTATGGTTTAAACGCATACGTTAAGTACTAATAGTTGGGACTAATAGGTTTAAACGAGAATGCCTTTAGTGTTGGTTACATATATCAACAGTGGAACCAAAAAGACATGATATTTTAATGCATCTCAACGGGGAGTTCGGCTTCTTTGTGCCGCAAAGCGCCCTCTGGAGTAATTAAGTTAACTTTTGTGTAGGAAACGTTTAGCAACTCCGTCCACTGTTGCGATGACGTCATCACTTGACGGACTCGGGAGCGGCTGCACATGATTATAAAATGTGATACATAATCATGAAATCATAACTTGTATTTGCGTATATTGATTTACACAGCTAAAGAAAAAGGACTGAGTGAAACATTCAATATTTGATTTTATTTGACCGCAGTGCCATGAAAATAGACAATTCTCGTATATGCTACTTTTAAATCTTTTGGCAAAATAGCACTAAATTCTCTGAGGAAATAATGTTCTTTTTGAAAGAAAAAAATAGCTTCATTTCAAAATAATCTGGATATCCATGTCTATGCTTTGAAATGTCCAAAAGATAGCACTCTGAATTTAGATTTCAGTAAATTACATTCAGATATTGAAAAAAAATACATTACACATACAAATGTGCATAAACAAACAAACAAAATATTAATAGTAAGAGTACCAGTCATTATATACTGTACCAAAATATTTTCGCACTACATTGCCTGTTAGAAAACCTTGTGTAACCAACATGTGAGACATGCACAGCGATATGAGACGAGAACAGGATCTTCTGAGGTTCTGTGTAAAAGAAAGTGAGTGATTTTACACTACATTGAGCATATAAACCTTGTTTTCCCTGTTAATCATAAACCGTGGGTTTTTGCACTGAATGTAGGCCATTGTTATGAGATATTCGACACCCACACAGTTAGGGTTTTCAGATCCAAATATTAAAGAGCCAGAAATGTACAAAATCCATGTGTGTACAAAGGAGGGATTGGGAACATGTATACCGGCCAACCTGGACTGATACCTAAATTTGTTACAAGAGACAGATGACTGCATTATGAACTGCAGGTAGTACAGATGATTGAAATGAATGAACCAAAGAAGTCTATGTTACTGAGAATTCATTGCCATAACACTAGATGGCAGAGTTACCTTTACATAACAGTTTCTGCCAAAAAGCCTTAAAAGGCTGTATGCAAATATCTTAACGAAACACAAGTAGCAAATGCAAATAAGCTTTTTACTTTTTTTTCCACTATTATGACCGTGAAAGTTGCATGTCACTATGACCCTGTTTAAGTCGACAAAACCAGAAGGCCTTGAAAGAAATATTAGTTCCACTTCTCAATTTCCCTCATACATACTCCCATTTCCTCTTTTTCTTTCTTTTTTTGTTAAAGGTATGGGAACTTAATAAAAAAAAAAAAACATTACTAGTTCGACATCAGTAGCCACTTACACACACGCACACACACACACAAAGTTCATTTCAGAGCAACAAAGCTTTAGTAAAATCACTTCAACCTTAGAAGCAGCCAGGATTTTGAAACTGACAATTACATTTTTTTTTTTTACAACATAACAACAAGGTGCATGGCATTCATTTGCCTTTTTTTAATCCCTGAAAACAGTGCTTAAAGGGTTAGTTCACCCGAAAATGAAAATTCTGTCATTAATTACTCTCCCTCATGTCGTTTCAAACCCGTAAGACTTTCATTTATTTTCAGAACACAAATTAGGATATTTTTGATGAAATCTGAGAGCTTTCTGCCCCTCCATTGACAGCTACGCAACTGACACTTTGACGCTTCAAAAAGTTCATAAAGAGATTGTAAAACTAATCCATATGAATTGAGCGGTTTAGCCCACATTTTCTGAAGAGACACAATCACTTTATACGCTGAACAGATTTAATTAAGGCTTTTATTCACATATAAACATTCATCAACACACACATCAGTTATGGTAAACGGAAGCTCAAGCATGTTCACTTACGCAGCATGTTTGAGCTTCTTTATGTTCGCTGATCAATGTGAATAAAAGCCTAAATTCAATCTGTTCATCATATAAAGCGATCGAGTCCCTTCAGAAAATTTGGACTAAACCACTCGATTAGTTTTACGATCTCTTTATGAACTTTTTGAAGCGTCAAAGTGTCAGTTGCGTAGCTGTCAATGGAGGAACAGAAAGCTCCCAGATTTCATCAAAAAGATCTTCATTTGTGTTCTGAAAATAAACGAAAGCCTTACAGGTTTGGAACGACATGAGGGAGAGTAAATGTTGACAATTTGAATGTTTGGGTGAACTATCTCGTTAAGATAATACCTCACTCAAGCAAATTCATGAAAACAAAACGTCTGGTCAAAGTTCAGATTGAGCGAGGCAGTGATGATAACAAGATGATGTTGTCTTTTTCCACTTGGAAACATACACCCTGATATGGGCAGACACCCGTCACGTCACAAACCACAGAGCTCATGCTCACCAGCAGACTTGCACAAGCACAAATGCACACAAACCCGAAACCCCTTCTTCTTTTTTGCTGGCTCCTGGAAATCAGTCATGGACTGTTGGAAATCCCCCGCATGCACACGACGACATCTTATCCTTTGTCATCCAAATGGTAGAGTAGCACTGAAGCTCCATGATCAGGAGGCAGGGTGTGGCAGCTCCCCAGGGCACAGATGCATGTGGCTGGGGAGCATGAATACGGCAGCAGCTTGTACTGCTGGAACTCCTGGA